>NC_056733.1:595843391-595883391 GCF_019279795.1 Protopterus annectens
TCCACCAGGGTGGCTTGTTTTTTTTGGGAGGATCTGGTTTTCATCCTATCAGGTACAGCCAAGTCTGTACAGTTGCTTAGGTATTTATACAGGGCATTTGTGTACACCCGTGTTGTCTGTGATTATGGGGGGGGGGGGTATAAAATGTTTTTTACCATCGCTTAGTAGGCTGTAGTTTGTTTTGGAAAAGTTTTTTTCTTTTTTTGCTCCTGTGGTGGTGTCAGGTCTGATAATTACTTTGAATGAGATTGATTTATGGTGCAGCCTTACCTGGGAGGGCATCACACAGGGGGAATGCAGTGACCCCCACATGTTGGTGAATACTGTGTCAAGGAAATTTCAGCCCCTTTTGGGGTGCAGACTGTCTGTTCCAGAACATTTGTATTGACAAAGTCCAAGAGCCTCTGGGCAAGCATGTCGGTGCTCATGTTTGACACCCAGTTGATAGAAGGACACTTGAAATAGCCAATGAGTAATGTGTTGGGCTGTATGGTGAGTGACTCCAGTGAGTCCAGGTAGCCGGTGTGCTTTTCTTGGTTCATGGTGGGGGACCTGTAGCTAACAGTGATGTGGTAGGGTATTTTGCTTATAGTTAATAGGACTGTTCAAGAGAGTAACACTGTCTGACCAGTCCCAAGGCGTACTTGGCTTTACCTCCTCCACCTTTGGTACTTTCACTCTCATTTTGAAGTCTGAACCTGTAGAAGGCATTGTAGCATTGTATGGCGTGGGTGCTGTTCATGACCTTTGAACCATGTTTCAGTGACTGTACGCATCTTCCAAGGTGAAGAGTGCTTCCAGGGAGTGCAGTTTCATGTTTAAATTCATAGCATTTAGCAGCAGAACCATGAGTTTGTCTCGAGAGGATTTTGTTGCATCAAAATTTTTATATTGTTTTAACATTGCCTAAAAAGGCACTATGGTTGGAGGCAAGTGCCTTTGCCAGTACCCAAAAGCGTAGAGGAGACAGGTGCAGACTGTCTCTGGCAAAGCAGCATGGCCTGTTGACCATACCTTCTCAAGCTGACAGATACTGGATCCCCCTGGACTGACACCAGAAGCTAAACCAATTGTTGAAGTTGATCATTTTTTTGCTTATATTGTGGCATCATCCTGGCTGAAGGTAGAATGTTGCTTAGGGCTAGGGTCATACCTGCCTGAGACACCTAATCTGAGAGCTCAGTCATGTCTCTTCATATAGTCCAGAGAGGTACATCTCAGGTTATTCACCCCAGCATGGACTCTGACAGTCATAAGAGTACTTGTTACCGAGTGACTTGAGTGCATGCATGATTTGACAGATCCTGGCACCTGACAGGCAGCTGACTGTAACCTTCTTCTTTTCCAGCCTGGTGAGGGGACATCTTTGTGTCTCACAGTGCCGTCGCCTGTGACCAAGACATTTGGTTTTGAGGTGTTTTGACTTAGGGGCTTATTTGCTGACACACTGGTGTTACTATGTATAGTGGTATCTATTTGATAGCAGTGTGTGCAAGTGGTTTTCATTTGGGAGTCTCTGATCTTTTGGTAGGCTTCTAGTGAGTATGTCCATGTATGTGGGGATTAATGTGTCATGACCTTATTTTGTGTGAGAGGTGAAGTGTGCGTGCTGACAACCTGTTTGATATCTGGTTTGTTGTTACATGAGAGAATTGATTCTAATAGTGTAATTGCATCTGTCACATAGGTTATTTGTTTGTTTTAGTAGTAAGTGGTTGTCAGTATACTTGAGGCAATTACTACATTCCCTCAGGATATCCATGTTGATCAGGCTAGCTGGAGAAATGATGGGAAACTGCCATTATAGCAGGTTTTTACCATGTATACTGTTAGGGAAGGGGTGGGCTAGTTTGATCATTTTTTTCACTATGACTAATAAAGAGGTTTGTTCTGTTGAAGGCTGTGGCTGATAAGTGTAGCAACGCTGCTCTGTGCGCAGCTGTGTTGCCCATAGTGCAGCAGGAAAGCTTGAGGGGGTTCCAATGACAGGTGTCTAGGGGGAAAGTTGTTTTTCAGTGTGTTTGTGTCTATACAGGGCACCGCTAACCCCCTATTGTGCGGTGCGCAACAACATGCAAATACGAGGCTTACATACAGCCATAATTAAATGATTTTAAGCTAATTTACCAATAGGAAAGCACACAATGACCCTTCCTCCAACAATCCCCAGCTCAGACAAGGCTGTATGCACAGTATTCTGTCACAAGGGTGCAGGGAAGCCTTTCTTAATGTCACATGGCTGGTTTAGTGCTCAAGTGTATCAATAACAGGCTGGATTCAGCAGATCTGCTATTTAGGTGTCAGTACAGTGCAAATCAAGTGCAGTGAATGAAGCAATTACAAACAGTCAAACAGTAAAAAAAAAAGACAGAAAACAATGCAGCAGTTCGATGAAATACAGTTCATAAACTGTATATAAATCACTTAATATATTTATTTTCTTGTTTTTTTTTTTGCCTAGGATGCCTTAGATTAAAGCAGAAACACTCTCAGCCTCTGGCAAAGGATGCCAAACATAGAACAGCAACTGTTAATTGGGCGCAAAGCCCCGCAAACAGGAGTCTTAAATACAGGCGAAATGAAACACTTTTAAGCTAATCTCCCCTTCAAAAAGCACTCAGGCTGTCTCTGCATTTTCAAGTGTCCTTCCCTTAAAATCGCTGCTTTCGGTAAGCTAGCGCACTACTACTGTAACCTGACTTCTCCTTCTAGCTTGATTTCTCTTCAGTTGTACATTAATTCTTTCACTTTTAGTGTCCACTTTATGAATATCAGGGTCACAGGGAGCCAGTCCTGATAAGCAGTGGGCAAATTAGTATTTTAAATGTAATTACATACATGGAGTTGGCATGTACTCTAAGTCATAATATATATATATATATATATATATATATATATATATATATATATATATATATATATATATATATATATATATATACCTACATGTCAGGGTGTGTTACGTATTATTATTTTTTTAATCTGGTCAGTTGTTAACCTTGTATATGGGCTATTCCAAGTACCCTTTTTGACCATGTCCTGATTCATAAGCAAATAAATTCATATTGTAAATTTCACCACCTTACTCATGTGTGCTAGCCCTAACCTCATCTGTGCCCTTAACCCCAACACTGCACATTACCTTCCAACAAAAATTCCACTAACAATACTGCTGCACAAAGCACTCAAAACATACATCCCACGTACAGACACATACACATGAAAACTTTCCCCTTACCAAGTCATTACTCTAACCCTAGTCCTCAAACACTTGCAGTCACGCTCCCATCCCTAACATTGACTCACTTCCCTCTTTCAGTAAAATGTACATTTGGTAAATAAACACCACAGTTCACTTTTGCCGAGAAAATGAATATTTCACTAGGTTAACTGCTTTGTATTAAATTCAGGGAGAAACTGGTAGCAAGACTTAAGTAAAACATAGTTCAACAAAACAAAATAACTTCTGTCTTGGCATTTAGCCCAAAACAAAAATGTTTTGTTACTTCTTTCCAACATTGTTCAGTCCACGTAATTCCTGAATGATTCAAGCTGTCTTTTGGAAAAAAAAATCCAAGGCTGCAGCCCACTCCCAGGCCCAGCTTCTAATTCTGTAAACTGGTGTTTCTTCAAGGTACATTCCAGAGATTAGCCCCAAATGGGTCTCCATGTTCCATGTTTCCAAGATCTTCGTTCAGATTCTCTTCCAGGTAAGGAACTATAACTTACTGATTTTAGACTTCCAAACTACTTCCACCCTTTTATATCATACTAATTGTACACTTAAAACCATAAGTGCAGTCTGTACTTTTATTGGGCTTTATAGAGTTATGATTAACAGCCTCAAATGTAAACATGAAAGGATTAGAAGTTTAAGCAGCGTGAGTGTAGATTGTTAACCTGCGGGCTTTAAATCCTCCAGGTTTTAATGAAACATTTTAATGGTTAAATTAATTATAACTTGGGTGTATTTGGCACTACAGTTGTTTTGATGGAAGCATTGCCTTGGAACTTTTGATAAAATGTTCTGGACTACAATTATATTGTATTTCCACTAGAATGTTTCATGTAGTATTTTGCCTTGTGTTGTCTCATTTGATTATTTATTTATTTTTTCTGTTTTTATGACTTGTATTCCTTTGGGATTTATTTATTTCGGACTACTTTATGTTTATATGATTGCTTCTGTTGTCATTCTGTAATATTTATTGCCTTTATGAAAGAATTTGGATGGTGTTGGATGTTATTCATGTGCTCTTGATAAATTTTCTCATTTCTTTTACTTTGTTCGTATTTTGCATTGTAAATATTTAAGTGCCTCAGGAGACTTAACTTGAGTCATGGAGGGTATCACCTTTCGGGAGAGGAATTCTAGAATAAAGGCAACTCAGGAATAATGTTAGGAGGCTGAGGGAGACAATCTGTGGATTACAGTAACATTTTATAGCCGTAATTCTTTGCATTAACTGCCAGATATTCCTGAGATGGCTACGAAAGCTGATTGTAACAAGATTTGGAAAGAGTTATTTTGGTTAATATAACCTTAATAGGAAAATAGGTGGACCTATCAGTACTCATCTGTGTACAGGGACTCACATTTGTTTTTCTGTGTGCTGTCATTTATGGCTGTCTCCTTTCCCTCTGTAAGGTTATAGACATGTTGTATTTGAGAATTCATAGCTCTTACTGTGTGAAGAAACCTGATACCATCAATTTAAGCAGAGACGGAAAAAGGGGACTCCCTGCAACAAACTGAGTCTGTATTTAATTTTCTGTGTTTATGTAAGTTAAAAGTGAAAAAAAATGCTTGTTAAAGTGTGAAAATAATTTATAGAAGAAAGGGAAAAGTTATTAGAATACATTTTCAGACACTGACAAGAGAGCATCAAAGTAAACAGTAAATTTTTAAGTACTGCAATTTTAAATAAATGAAATGGTTTTGTGACAGGGTGTTTTTTTTTCCTAATTACATGTTTTGAGGGCAGTGGGTGCATTGTGAGCAAGAATTATATCCTGGAAACAAAATTTTGTCACTGTACCTGTTCCGTCAGGAGGATTTTGGTTTAGAATAAAAAGATAGTACTTCAGGGACATGAGGACCTAGAACACTAAAAATTATATATATTGTTTTTCAGTTCATGTGTCTAAAACCACATAACAATGGCATTTTACATTATTGTTGGTGTACCAATGACTTACTTTCCAGTTACACCAGTTTGTAGTTTTTAGTGCTGCTCTTTCGAACATAACTTGCTATGTGTCAGGAAAAGATGATGTTCCCTGACATGAGACCTTGCACAGTGAATACTGAAAAATGCTCCAAATACTGCGCTCCAGAGGTGCGCCTGATCTGACTGCATCATCACTATGTAGCAGCCTTCTTGTCCAAGGTCCCCGCTTCCAGAACAAATTCATACGTAAATAATATCTGGAGATGTCCCAGAGGATTTTTCCTTCAAAAAAAAAAAAACACAACTCATGAGCTGCTATCAGAGGGTCGAATAATTTTGGCAGACAGATTAAAAACATGTTAAATCACAGCAATTTTTTCTAAATCCAAAGAAATAAGAAAATGGAAGCAGATGTTGGGACTACAGCAGACAAACTTCTATGTGCTTGCCTTAAGTGAACAACCTTTGTATAACCATAGGGTGCCAGTTGTTTGCTGGTTGTTTCTTATTTCTTTAAGTTGTTTGGTAAATTAATTTGCCCTGCATTGTCTGTAAAATGCTCAGTGCTGTGTATGTTACTATAATTGTTTTAACATTATGTACCCTGGTTAACTAGTTCAGTTGTTACCAATGGACAACTGGCTCACATTGTCATACCTGCTTGTATTTCATCTTCTTATTATTTGGATTTTATTTTCTTGCCTGTTGGTCAGACTGAACAAAGTCCTCAGGCTGGTGAGTCTGAACAAACCAATAAATAAATAAAAAGTGGATGTGGGGAGGGAAAATACGTAAAAGTTTTTATGAAGATGTTAACATAAGAATACCAGTGGTCTTTTCAGTGTGGTAAAATGTTAAATATACCCCCATCACCACCACTTAGCTGTCCTCTGCCATTGTACCGTTTTCCCTACTTTTGCTCAGGTATATTTAATCCTATTTGATAATTAAATTGTACTACTGCTACAACCTTAGCAAACTTATTCCAGGACCCTGCCACTGGACACGTACCTCTCAACTGTCCCTATTTTGGACGAGCATTCCTGTTTTCATCCCTGATTTTGGATGCCCCTGTTTTTTGGCAGTATACCCCTATTTTCAGGCTTGATTTATTCCTTCACACAATTTTTTTGAATTCCCCTCACCCATCATCACGTGATTGCTTCAAAAATGTCTAGTATACAGAAAACCATACTGCATGACCAACGTACAAGTGTCCATGATAAATTAAAGAAAGAGGGCGCACACGTCTTACAAATTCATTTTCCTGAAGCAGTTTGGTACAATTGTGAAATAAAGTTCATTAAAGGCTACAGGACTTTACACTGTCCTTTTGATAATATACTTATATTTTTCCGTCATTGTTGTCACTCACTGTTTTTAATCGTCTTTCTGAGTATTGTTCCACATTCCTACTGGAAGTGGGAAGTTATGTGCTGTTTGGTATTTGAATTGTATGCTAATTAGATGTTCAGATTTTTAGCTGGACACTCTTATTTTTCAAAGGCCTGTGTTCCTGTTTTCAATGTCTACATCCACAGGTTGAGAACTGGACATTGAATGGAAGAGGCATTGTTATTAGTAACTCTTTCTTTGTTTTTGTATTTTCTGGGAAATGAGTTGCTAGATTCGGTATTTTCCAGTGTCACTGATATGTGTTTATTTGTAGTGTGTGTGTGTGTGTGTGTGTGTGTGCGTGTGTGTGTGTGTGTGAGAGAGAGAGAGAGGGGTAATATAGTTGCAAGTCAAAGCAGTCTACTGGCTGCTGTCATAAGCAGAATATAAGTTTTATCTGTACACTAACGTGATGCATTTTATATTCCAGCCATTTTCAATTCAAAAAATGCATGAACTGCAGGGAGTATAAGTTGTCAAGAGACTTTTTGTTGGTGTGTGTTAACTCGTTGGGGCTCCCCCAGCCTGAAACAGTGTGTTAGTTGTGTAGATTCAGGAGTCACCATTTCAAGTAGAAAGTATGCAAACTCCATACAAGTACAAAACCTGAACAGCATGTAATTAAGTCTTTTGTTTTTGTGCAGTTACAATTTGTATGTAGCAAAAAGCAACAACAGCTGCATTAAAGTTTGTGTAGAAAGTGTTATGTTTCTTTAAGAAGGTAATTTGATATACAAAGGCTGTGGTGTTTTACAGTTGTTTCTTACAGCATCACGGGGTGGGAATATAAAGTTTATTGCAACCAGAGGTGCTGTTTATCTTCTCTGGTAACATGTGATAGCATCTTTCCACATCATTGTTGGCCTTTGGGCTAATAGTTAGAATTCAGTCTTAGAGTAATCAGGCTTATCCTGCACAGCGGAACTATAAACCAGCTACTGGCACTACAAGGAAAAGACACAGATTCGTCAATATTAGAATGTTGTCTGGCTGCTCTGCAGATGAGGTATGAACTCTGTGAACTCATTGGGGGGGGGGGGGGGGTAGTTGCAGTCACTTCCTGCTTAATGAAGAATGACCTTTTTCATGAGCTGGTTTCACTGTAGGCTGGGTTTTCTTCTGTGATTGAGTGTTTAGTCTCAGTTTTCATTTTATTAATTCAAACAGCTGCAGACTGGAAGGTTCACTGCACCTTCCACTGTTACACTGGACTCTTAGCAAGGGGAAACTTATGTGTCTTACTTGTCATAGTGTTCAGACATGACTGACCAAGGAGTCGTGTGTGACTCTTCATAGTGCTGTGCTGTGCTGTAAAAGGACCAGGGAATCATTTGTGGATCTGTGAAAATTATTAGGCTTGCTTAATTAACTTGTTTCAGACTGTTTTTGTAAGCACTCTATAAATTAGATGGGAAAGAAGTCCCAGAATAAAGAACCTACTAAAGAAAACTTAATTGTTTTGTGATTTGTTTGCTTTAAATAGTAACTCCTTTGTGACTACAACTCTCTTTGGCTAAAAACTGTAAACTGGAGAGGAGGTGATTTTTCATGCGTAAGGTTGAACTGTGGAACAAAAACAGGGTATCATCTTTAGTTGTATTTCTTCTTTGTTAAGCGACATCAGTGTAGTTTGAAACATTTATGGTGCCCTAACCATAACCAGTTGATAGGCTACAATTAACTGCATCATCTTGGACAAAGGCTTTTGCTGCATGCTGTCTTTGCTATCCACAGTTCTGTATTTTTCCAGACTGTAGACAGAGTCTGGTAGAGGTCTGACACTGTAGTGTAACCCATATGTTGACCTTACATAGGAAAATGGCAGTACCATACCAGAGAACAGGCTTAGGAAGTAGGCATATGTGCTACCGTGGCATACAGGTTCATTATAAACAGACACACACACACAAAACTGGTCAGGTGGCTTCACTTAAACTGAGAGATACCTAGTTAACACAGGAAGAATACAATCAAAGTTGCTATCACTAATACACTCAAGTTATTCCTTGTCATTTTCTCAGGCAACAAATAATCTTTTCACTGGCATTATGGCAGAATGTGATTAGGTTGAACCAAAATTTTTTATACTTTTGTTAGCTAAAAGACAGCGATTGACTTAATGGCACAATGAAATAAAGCCATGATTGTGATATAGGCAGTTTGGAACCTGACTTGTGATCTAGGCAATGGAAGAGCGGAAAGGGAGTTACAAGTTAGCGACTGAAGCCATTTTGCCCATTTTGTGTGGTGGGGGTGGCTTGTTACAGTGCTAGCACCAAATGGTCCTTTTACATTTAGCAAATGGGCTGGTCTGTGTCCCAACCCTTTAGCATATGGGCTGGGACACAGACTTGCCCTGCCAAGCCATGTTCAGATATACCCTTTATGGGCCTTGTATGGCAATGAACTTGTCCACAGGGGAATGCTTTGCAGTCCCTTGTGTTTGAGAACCTGCAAATGAGCTGCCCGGGGGGAGGGTTGTGGCCAGCAGGGCAAACCCTGAAGATTGACTGAATGATCACTTGCCATTGCCCAAAAAGAAAGAAGTATTTTGTTGGGTTGTGGGAGATGGTTATTAGGAACTGAGGAGGAAAAAAATGACTAAAACAAATGCCTGACAGTAATATTTAAATTTAAAGTAAGTGTGTGTGTGTGTGTGTGTGTGTGTGTGTGTGTGTGTGTGTGTGTGTGTGTGTGTGTGTGTGTGTGTGTGTGTATAACTGAGCACCATACCTTTCAACGTCTTAGCACAAGAAATCCAGACACAACCAAAAATAATGGGGGACAGAGGGCCAAAAATAGGGACAGAGACAGATTTTAAATATTGCTCTCATAAACTAAACTTGGACGTTGCTAGAATAACAGGTTTTAGTTAACATGCATTTTCTGAAGAATATGAAGTCTGAAACACATATTATCATTCTTCAATGACTTCAATCCTTAGCATTTTGTCAGAAAATCATAAATTTTATGAGGAACAGACCAAAAATATGAGGCAAATATTTGGACAGTTGAGAGGTATGTTGAGCATGTGTAGCTCTGCATTGTTATACAAATTGAAGGCACGAGGTAGTCACTGGTTGTTAACCTGTTAGTACACAATTATGCAAACAGGTAGCCTTGGTCTGTACATGAATCACGTAGCCTTTGTGTATTTACAGGCAGGGTAATGCTGGTATAGATGGAATGTGATCGTGTTGACTGGTTGAAGGGTTGTTTCTGTAAAAGTTATTCATTACAGGGACTTCGAAGTTATCTTTGAACCCCTGGTTGAGATCATTATTTAGAGGTATCAGTAGTCCGTTTTTAAACCTTAAATTCCTGAATAAGCTTCAAGCTCTGATTTCTTGGGTGGAATACCTGGGATGTGCTGAGTCTGAGTCAAGGGGTTATCTGGACAGAGGCAAGCATGTTTTGCTCTATTAACTAAATGTGCTGAATAAACAAACCAGCTCTTTAAGGTAGGATTACTCATTGTTTCCCTACAGAGTTTGTAATGCTGGGTGTCAACAACAACAACTTGTCTCTGTTGTATATTTAGTGTGCATGGTTTGTTAGAACAGGAAGAACAAAGTGACGTGACAGTCCCAGAGTTTGTTTATGACAGTAATCACCACCAGGCCTGTCAGTCATATTGTTTTATCCATGGTGGCAAAGATAAACTAGCATGCCTGATGAGCCCGTGGGTAATTTTTTTCTTTTACACAGTGGAGTTACTTAAAAAAATCTGTTGTACATGAATAATTCTGCTCACTTCTTTGTACTGAAATAATTTAGTAGGGGCAGCTCTATTATGTACTGTACATATGCCTATCACTGTAACTGCTCACATATACACAATACGCTGACATACTATAATCCCAGCAGTGCAGTGTACATTTTGGACAGTCTAGTTTACATTTTTGTCACTGGTTATATTTTCCTGAAGGATTTTAGCAGGGGAACTTGTGTGTGTATGGGTCTGTAATGTGTTCTTTGCCCAGTACTGCGGATGGGTTATTTTGTTTGTATCTATTACTGCAGACCTGCTGCAATGGCAACAAGTTCATTTTTTGTTTTACGTTTGAGCTAAACATATGCTGTGAAGTTGTTCTATCTCGCCTTCATTCTCAGTGATGGGTTTGGAGCCGATCCTCAGCTCCGACTCGGCCTAATGCTAAAGCTCGAGGTCTTCAAACAGCTCATGGCCTACTCCCTGTCCCATGATGCAGTAGTGCTTCCCCCAGATCTTGTTTGCCGCTGCAACAGATCAGATGTTCGTCGAACAGCTCTGGCCAGTATTGACAGACTTTTGATATTTCTCTAAATAAAAAATATTTTTTCATTCCTGTTTATTGTTAGTTGTTAGACTACTTTAGCTACTTGAGACACTTGTCTCTTTTTGTTAGTGATTATTAGACTGCTTTTCTCATTGTTCTTGGGGCCATTTATTTCTAGGCCTATTTGCCTATTTATAGATAGTGACAATATTTAACTAGTAAGCTTAGATTTAGATAACTTTGCTCCATGTCCGTTTCTGCTTTATCAATAACCCACTTTTTTATTAGGGCATTAATAGTATATTGTTGTTGATGCTTGTAATTACATTTTATTCAACCCTGCGTTTTTTATTAGGGTTGTATAATTGTTGTTGAACAGTTTGGTGTGTTTCATAGATTAGCCTTAGACCCTTCTTTTTTGGGGTTATTTGTTTGCTATATATATATATATATATATATATATATATATATATATATATATATATATATATATATATATATATATATTCCTTATAGAGTTTACTTCTTCTTCTTCATTCGGCTTTTTCCCAGTTAGGGGTCGCCACAGCGGATCACCAGTCCGCTCATGATTGGCAATGAGGTTTTACAGTGTCGAGTTGCCAGCCCGGTGCCCAGCCTTCTACAGAAGGCACACACACACACACGCACTCACACCTAGGGCCAATTTAGAGTGTCCAATCCACCTACTGCATGTCTTTGGGATGTGGGAGGAAACCGGAACACCCGGAGGGAACCCACGCAACCACAGGGAGGACATGCAGACTCCGCACAGAAGGCACCCCAGCCGAGAATCGAACCGGAGAACCTCTTGCTGTGAGACGACAATGCTAACCACTGCACCACCGTGGCCGCCCATATTCCTGATAGAGTTTACTATCTTGGGTAAATTACAGTTGACAGAGTGATGTCTGAAAAAGCCAAATCTGGGTTTAAGAAATGTCCAAAATGTGGACAGAAGATGTCAGTTACAGATGGGCATAAAAATTGTGTTTATTGTTTAGGTGAGCTTCACCTGCAGGAAAATTGTGCCATCTGTCACTCTTTTAGCTCTTGTGTTCTTCATGAACGTAAGAGTAACTAATGGCAAGAGGTCTCTTGAAATCTTCCTTTCAAGAAGCCTTAGACAGGGACAAGCCCACTAAGTTTCCAAAAACTGTGTCTACAAGCTCATCGTCAGAGTCAGAGCCGAAAAAGGGCTCATCGACTTCAAAACCAACTAAATCTAGTAAGACTGCCACCTCGGCGTCTAAGCCTGTGGAGCCGGAGGTAATTATGGTCAGTAGGAGCTGGTATCTCCCACTTTAAAATCTCCTATTCCCCAGTCTGAGACATCATCTATTGCTTCCCGGTCCTCAAGACTATTGGATAAGGATGTGGATTGAGTGGTACAGATACTTTTACAGTCACAGGCACTAGCCAAAATTCTGTCGGGTCTGACCCGTAAGGTTTCGGAACCGACTCAGACTCAACCCATTTTTTCAATTTCCTCCTCCGATTCGACCCGAAGTTTCGGAGCCAGAGTATTTGGAAACGATGATTGTGGAACCGTCTGAGCTGACACCCATTGAGCTTTCGGTTCCGAATACTCTGACCACTTCGGTACCCACCTTAGAGTCTAGAAGCCGACACTCACCAGTCGGGTTTGGAGAGGATAGTCGTACCGATCTTTCGGTGCCGACTTTGCCTCTTGGGGCTGGGTGAGCTGGGCACCTACCTCAGGCTCGGAGCCCACGGTTTTGGTTCCGCGGTGGCTGCCTGTTTCTGTGGATCCAGGCGTCTCTTCGGACTGGAGCCACAGGGCTTTCATTGCTATAAGGAGAGTGTTGTCCCCTCGGGCACCTACATCATCGGTACTAGAAATCTCCTCCCCTAAAGTTCCTGTGTCTGTCTCTGCTCCACTGATCCCTCAAAAGCATAGAGACCTGGAGTCTCAGGTCCTCCCATCGGGTGAGCCCTGTTCTTCTGGGACCGCCCTAGAAGCTCTCTCTGAGGAGGTTCCCAGGCAAAGAACTTGCAAGAGGAAGCATCTCGATTCCCCACAGGAATCCATCACTTCAGTACTGACTTAGATGAGTCAGAAGGGTCCCCACGGTCCCCCTCTGAAGATATCTCTTTTGGTGATATCTTAGAAATCCTAAAACAGAGGGGTGGCTGGAATTCTCTTAACCCTACTGATGATGAGTCAGCACTCCTGAAGGCTTTCGGGTCTCAACCCTCCACCTCTTGGGTGACTCCGCCCTTTGATGAGTTGATGGACCTTCTCTCTCGAAAGGAGTGGGAGTCACGGGATACCATAGAAGCCGTCCTTCGGAGACTGAATAAATTTATAACATAACCTCAGGACGAGGCTTTCCTTACCAAAGGAGTACCTGTTGATGCTATGGTGGTAGTGGCGGCTACCAAGAAGGAGCTATTGGAAACCTACACATCTGCTCTTCCTCCTAATAGAGACTCTAGGATTATGGACAGATACAGACAGCACTTATTTAGTTCAGTGGCCTTTACTCTTCGATCCCTGAACTATCTCACACATTTCACCAGACTTCACAGAGATCTCCTTAAGGAGTTAAGAGATACTCTGCAGGGTGCGGTAGCTGCAGGGGTCTCAGATAAGGTAACCTCCCAGCTTGCTACCCTAAATTCCCTTATAAACTCTTCCATACGTCTGATTTTATATGCAGCTGATGGAACGAGTAGGGCAGTGGGTACAGGAATTGCTCTTAGGAGATACTCCTGGATGCGCTTATGTTCCTTTGTGGAACCCTTCAAGTCATCCTTTGTAAACACCCCCTTTGATGGGGCATCACTTTTTGGACCTAAAGTGAAGGAAACGCTTACCAGGTTTGAGCAAGATGGAAAGACTCTGCCGTAGGAGTCTGTTTTTCCACTCCCACCAGACGTTATCCTAAAGGTCGGAAAAGTGAAAAAATGTGGTTCCGTAAAGCCCAAGGAGTTTTCTTTGACACATGTGGTGAAACCTCCTCTAAAGGCAGAGGAGGGGGCAATAATGGGAGACGCCATCTACGCGGCAGAGTGGGCCCACAAAATCAGGGTGACAAGGATCAGTTCTTTCACAAGCCCTACCAGCGCTCCAGAAAGGAGGCCGTCTGTCCATTTCTAGAGGCAGTTGGGGGACGCTTATCTTTGTACCCAGAAACCTGGCTAAAAATTACAAAAAATGGGTGGGTACAAAGCATAATATCCAGAGGATACACCATTCCCTTTACTACCCCTCCACCCTCCGGTGAAAAAAATCCCAGATGTTCCACCCAATCACAGGGAACAGGTGACCATAGAGATTATAAGGTTGCTAGAAAAAAAGAGTCATCCAGCTAGTCCCAGCAGATCTGAGAGGATCCAGAACTTACTCAAGGTTCTTTTTAGTTCCAAAGAAAATGGGACTGGAGACCAATTTTGGATCTCAGCAAGTTGAACAAATCTGTCAAGAAAACAAAGTGTCGGATGGTCACGCTACAGTCTATACTTCCTTTTCTAGGAAAAGACGATTGGATGTGCTCAAGTAGATCTCCAGGATGCGTACTACCATATAAAGATGGCCAGACCATCCAGGGATCATCTGCGCCTTTGGCTGGGAGCCAGTCACTTTCAGTTTTGAGCTCTGCCCTTTGGTCTCACTACAGCCCCCAGAGTGTTCACCAAATGTGTGGCAGTAGTCACGGCTCACCTGAGGCAGTTAGGATTCCAGGTGTTTCCATATTTAGACGACTGTCTCCTCACCGCCACCACTAAGCATCAACTCATACACACAAGGGAGACGACCTTAGATCTTTGCAGTCGTTTGGGGATTACTGTAAACTGGGACAAATCTGCTTTACAGCCATCCAAACATACCGTCTTTATCGGAGCAGATCTCAACACAGTTACCATGACCATAAAACTTCCAGTGGAAAGAGTGGTGAGCCTTCAACAACAAGTTCATAGGTTCATAGGTAGGTACTAGGCTATCTGCCCTAGGGCATTTATAAGCTTAGCCAGAATGTGTTGGCTTTCGTCACCCTTTTAGACTAGATTCGTGAGGCTCTGTCCAGCAGGGCCATAGAAGTGATCCCAGGAGTAAATTTACAATTTCCCATCCACTCATCAAGATTTCTCTTGAAGAGGGTCAATGAGGGGCTCTGCCTAACATGGACTGTGATTCTATTCCAGAGCGAGGGAAGCCTCTGGGATATGAATCTGTCCTTCCAGCATGTCCTATTTATTATTGTGCTGAGGTTTAAATCCCTGGAGCGTGTAGCTCTAATAGATTTGGCTTTCTTGAGGTGGAGCATGTCCATCAATTCCGGGTTAGACATGGCCTTATACGTAAGGCAGAGATCGCCTCTGAGTAGACGGTAAGCAACTGAGTAGAGCAGGAGTTTCTTTAGTTGAGCTGCATAGGGCATCTGTTTGAGGCCCACGATCCTCTTGGTGAGGTACTTTTGAGGTCTCTCCAGCTGTTGCAGGTGTCGGGTAAGATGCATCCCAAATGGGGCACTGTACTCAATTAAGGGCCTGGTGAGCGATGAGTAGAGGGGCACAATGACCTCTCTTGATCTAGATGTGAACCCTTTTGTGATTAGGTGGGCTATATAGAAGGTTTTTCTAACCACTTTGGCAATGTGATTGTCAAAGGAGAGGTTACTATCTACTTAGGTCCCCAGATCCCTAATTACTTCTTCCGTACTTATGTGGTAGTTAGTGGGCACTTTGTTTTTCCCAAAGGGGATGACTATGCACTTTTTGGCATTTAGCTTGAGGCCATGGTTCTGACACCAGGTATCCCGTCTCCGTAAGACCCTTCTGGAGGATGCTTGTGTCAGCCAGAGAGTCGATTATGGCTCCCAATTTGCAATCATCTGCGAACTTGGTCAGCCACAGTCCTCCCGTGCTTGCCTGTACCTCAGAGAAGTATATACCGAACAAGAGAGGTCCCAGGACTGAGTCCTGTGGGACGCCACTTGTAACCAGTTTAGAGTCGAACATGGCACCCGCAACTCTGACCATGTGAGTTCTATCCCTGAGCCAGTTTGCAACCCATCTTGTGACATATGGGTTGATATTTAAGCTGGTAAGCTTATTTATGATGCCAGAGTGGGGTATTGTGTCGAAAGCCTTTGTGAGGTCCAGGTAGGCTGTGTGGACTACCTTTCCCTCATCTATGGCTTTGGCAGCTGTTTCAAAGAAGTCAACTAGGTTTAAGAGGCAATATCTGCCTTTAACAAAGCTGAATTTGGTAGCGTCCAGTGTCTGGAGGTTCCCAATGTCTTTGTTTGTGAGATCCATGATGACGCACTCCATAGCCTTGCAGACCAGGCTAGTCAGGCTTATAGGGAGATAATTCCCAGGATCCGTTGTGGCGCCACCTTTGTGGAGTGGGATTACTATTGCTGTACTCCATTCTTTGGGTACATAACGTGTGGTAAGGCTGAGTTGGAACAGTGAGTTTATGTGAGGGTTTAGTTCTTTTTGGAACTCGTGTAAGACACAGTCCGGGATACCATCCGGTCCCATTGATGCTGTGTTTTTTACTTTGTAAAGGGCTGCTTTCACCTGTGTGTCTGTGATGTCTGGAGGACTGCATTCTTCTGGGATAGACACTGGCCCTTTTTTTTGGGGGGGGGGGTTAAAGTTTGCACTGAATCTGTCTGCCAGGATGTTGGCAATGTCAGTGGGTTCAGTGTATTTTGTGCCATTTTGCACCAGCTCAGAGCAGATCTGAGAGTTGCCACCCAGATTCTTGACGTACTAGAACGCCTTGTGATTATCTTTAGAGTCTTTGGCAATTTTTCTTTCGAAGCTAGCCTTTGATGATTTTATGATGGAGCGAAGCTTCTTGCTAATACTGATCAGGGATGCCTTCCCTTTTTGGGATTTTGCCCTATCATGTAATAGTTTCCTCCTTCTGTTGTATAGCTTATTTATGGCCGGGGTCCACCAGACTGGTCTCCTGTTTTTGAAGGAGTGAGTCTTGGTTTTACTTGGGATGGCATGATCCATGCATTCCTGTAGGTGCTCATAGAGTGCATTTGTAAAGGATTCTGTGGTTTGGGTAGCATTTTCCATTAGCCCGGGGGCTTTGAAACTTTCCACTTCGATCTTGAGAAGTGTGAAGTTTGCTTTTGAGAGATTTTTCACAGTGGTTTCCTTGGCTGGGGGTGGGGTCGGGATGTGGATGCCCATTATGATTAGTTTATGGTCTGATCTTACCAACGAGGGGTTTACCTCTGGTGTGGAACATTGAGCCCCCATGTTGGTGATGACCAGGTCCAATATGTTGTCCCCTCTTGTGGGAGTGGTGACCAGTTGTTCCATGGCGTTTGAGTTTATAAACTCCAGGAACCATTGGGCAAAAGAGTTGGGACTTGAGTAGTTTTCCCAGTCAATGTTTGGGTAGTTGAAATCCCCCAATATCATGGTGTTTGATGAGACCTTCATATTCTCCAATGATCTCAGGAATGCGAGTGGGGGTCCTGAGACAAGGTGGGTGATCTGTAGCAGGCTACAAACTGAAAAGCAGTTTTGCCCACTGTTAGTTGCATATGGATGGTCTCCGATGCCTCGTGCAGTGCCACTAACCTGGAGATGTGGGTATCCTTGATGAAGATGGATACTCCCCCGCCTTTAGTATTTCTGTCCGAATTCTGGGGCCAAAAAGTATGGTATGAGTTGAATCCTGGTAGTGCTGGGGTGCTCTCTGGAGCCTTGAACCAGGTTTCTGTTACTGCACAGATATCGATTTTCTCCATACTGAGGAGTGCCTCAAGTGCGTGCATCTTGAGGTTTAGACTTCTGGTGTTGAGTAGCATTACCCTTAGTTTTTTGTTTCTGGTATTGTCTATGGAGATGGGTTTGTCTTTTGAGCCTTGCCTAAAAAAGGCACAATGGGGGTGGCAAGAGCCTTAGCCAGTATTCAAAAGCCTAATGGTGACAGGTGCAAGCAGTCCCTGGCGAAGCAATGTGGCTTGTCGAGCATGTCATCCCAGGCTGACAGACACTGGATCCCCTTTGAATGACACCAATAGCATAGCCATTTGTTAAAATTGATCATTTTGTTTTTATACTGTGGCATCATTCTTGGTGAGGGTAAGATGCTACTCAGGGTCAGGGTCATACCGGCCTGGGCTACATGATCAAAGAGCTCCTCTATGTCTTTTTTCATGTAGTCCAGGGAGGTACGTCTCAGGTCATTCACACCAGCATGGACAATGACGGAGTCATATTTGTACCTGTTGTATCTCATCCCCAAACAGGGAGCCCCAGTTTCAGTAGTACTCAAATTACTAGGGACCATGGCAGCAGCCATCATTGCCATCCCATTAGGCCGAATGCACGATACTGCAGTGGCTGGTTTTCACAAAACGTCTTATCAGGAACTTCCAATGTCTCGCCAGATCATAATAACAGAGTCATGCAAGAAGGATCTTCTTTGGTGGTTGACCTCTCCTCAGGTGACAATAGGACGTCCCTTTGTTCTTCCAACCCCAGTTACTACTGTGACCACAGACACCTCCCTGATAGGGTGGGGGGGAGTATTTTCAGGGAAGGACAGCCCAAGGCACATGGGAGAATCACGAGGCTTATCTGCATATCAATGTCCTAGAGATGAGAGCGGTACTTCTAGTGTTGCAGTCCTTTCAAAACTTTCTACCTCTAGGGACTGTTGCAGTACAGACGGACAACATGTCAGTGGTCTGGTACATAAACAAACAAGGTGGCACCAGATCATACCCCTTATGCCGAGAGGCCTTGAGAGTGTGGCAGTGGGCAGTTTTCACCCACCACTTTCTGATAGCAACACACATTCCGGGGAGGTCCAATGTGATAGCGGACAAGTTGAGCAGAGCAATAATCTCATCACGAGTCATCCCTCAAAGAAGAAGTAGTAGAAAGGATATTCCGCAGATGGGGCCAGCCTTGCTGCAACCTCTTTGCAACTCCCGCCAACACCAAATGCAGCAACTACTTTGCCCTGATCCCCAACTCTGGAGATGCCCCAAGGGATGCACTTGTACACAGTTTGCCCCCGAGACTTCTTTATGCTTTTTCCCCGTTTCCTCTGATACCCAACATCTCACATGAAAGTCAGCACTCTTGGAAGGACCATTATTTTGATAGCGCCGTACTGGCCTCTTCAAATTTGATTCCCCTTTCTGCAATCTCATCTACTGGAAGAACCATGGATCGCGACCCAGTTCCAAATGATACATTCATCAGGGGTTCTTCATCCTGTGATTCATACCCTAAAATTGACAGCTTGGCTGCTCCAGTTCCACGAATAGCCAGGTTCCACAAGTTATCACCTGCAGCACAGAACATCCTAATTTCTTCTCATAAATCTTCTACTTTTCTAATATTTTCTAACCTTTTCTGATTGACTGTTACAGTGAATGTACAATATTTTATGTGCTCTATTATCCCCTTTTTAACTACCGATTCTGTTTTAGATTCAATTTAAAACTCGACCAGAGTAGGTCTTTCGCTTAGGGCTCCCCTATCCCTTCATCTTTACTTGTACTCTGATATCAATCACTGATAGGGAAGGCAGTCTCTAACCTGCAGTCCCCAAACTTCTTATTAGCTTCATTCCACTCTGTTAGCTTTCCCTCTGTAGTTATTTGCACCCAATACTTGATTCCTTTGCCAGTTCTCTCCAGTAAATACCAGCCCCCTCTTGCCTGTTTTCTTACCCCTACTTGCAGTCATACCTTTTGGCAAAATCTCCTCTCTCCATTTATGCATTGGCTTAGTTCTTAGAATGCTTTCTGCAGCTTTATGACTGCAGTATTCTGTATGGTGGTTATTGTTCTCCTTAAAAGTCTGCATCCCAAATCCTATTCTTTCCTTATTTCTTGAACAACCCCCCACTTCATCATCATACCTTTTCACTTTGAATTATAGCCTTTTGCATGTGTTATGTATATGAGCCTTAACTGTGCAGCTGTAAAATATCCCTCCAATTCAGGTAAATTCTAAACCACCTTGTTCTGTTAGGAGGATCAACATATCTCACATAACTCTTGCCCTCTTTCCTTCCTAGAAAAAAAATCCTTCAACTTCTTATCAGTTATTATCCACAACTTTTCCTCTAGTTGATAAAAATATACTTTACCTGTATATAAAACTAAAGGGACTAAAACATTTTCACTGCTTGTGTCTTACTATCCTTATCCATGAAGAAGAGCTTCTTTTTTCTGGGTTTTTGTATTATCTATTGTTTAGTCTCTTCTCACATGTCCTTGGGTGCCATAACAAAAGCCTTTTTTAATCCGTAATCCTAAGTACTCCCTCTTATTATGTCTCCATAAATATGGGTATTGCTGAACCAAGTCAAGAGTGGGTACATAATTTATGGCTATAGCCTTTGTTTTAGCTTCATTAATTTTGTATCCAGAAGGGCAGCCATGGTGGTGCAGCGGTTAGCATTGTTGCATCACAGCAAGAGGTTCGATTTTCGGCTGGGGTGCCTTCTGTGCAGAGTCTGCATGTCCTCCCTGTGGTCGTGTGGGTTTCCTCCCACATCCCAAAGACATGCTGTAGGTAGATTGGACACTCTAATTTGTCACTAAGTGTGAGTGCGTGCATGTGTGTGTCTTCTGTGCTAGGTTGGGCGCTGGGTTGGCAACTCGACACCGTAAAACTCCACTGCCAATCATGAGCAGACAGATGATCCGCTGTGGCGACACCTAACCAGGAAAAAGCCGAAAGAAGAAGAAGAAGAATTTTGTATCCAGAAAAGACTTGAAACTGTCTCAAAATGTTCCACAACACTGAGATGCCCATTTCTGGATTTGTCAAATAAAAATAATATCATCTGCAAATAAAGCCAACTTTTCTTGATTACCATACCAGTTATATCCTTGAATTTCTGAGTGGCTTATTCTGTTTGCCAGTGGATTTAAATGTAAAGCAAATAACAAAGAGAAAAGAGGACACCCTGGCTATTTCCTTTGTTCAAACACAGCTTATCACAGAGGAACCCTCACACTTTCATTTTTGCCTCCTATCCCTCATGTGTCCTCCTAATGAACCTTATTATTGCATCAGGGAATCCAAATGCTTCCATTGCCATGCTAAATTCCCAGTTTACTCTGTCAAATGTTTTTTCTTCATCACGACCCACCAGGAACAGTGGTTCTGTTAATGTTGTCAGTTGTTTGCCTCCCTTTCACAGAACTGCATTGATCCATCTTTATTAATTTTGGCCACACCATTGCCATTCTTTTAGATAATGTAGACACATGACAATTTAAAATCCAGGTTTAGAAGTGAAATACGTAAAAGTCACATAAAGCCAGGTTACGCTTAAACATTAGCCAGTTTAAGAATTTTTTTACAGGTTTTCACCTGCAGCTATGTCTATGAGTGTACATGTATGTTTAATATGTGCATATGCAAACACATAGAGAGGTGTGTGTGTGTGTGTGTGTGTGTGTGTGTGTGTGTTTCTAAGCTATAATATGTATTGGGAGAGAGACAGGTTGAGAGTTCCATTCATTTGGTTTAATTTTAGTGCCTATTAATTTCACCTAAATTCATTTGGTGTAGTTTTGGATTATAAGTATTACATTGATGCTTATTTCGTAGAATGATGTATATTTGTATTTGACCATGTACATTTAGTTTTGCGGTATTAGTGTAGGTTCATAGATTTGTACTAGGCAAAGTGCCCTTGTGGGCCCTTTTAAGCCTAGCCAATTATCCCATGTGAGAAACAAACCCTGTACCTTGTGTTTGTAAGGTAAACACCTTAACCATTATACCATCCTCCCACCCCTGTAAGTGTAAGTGAATGTAAGGATAGACTCACTTACACAGCTATAGATATATTGAAATGTGGATGCCCTTCGCGAGCTCTCACAGAGTGGATTATGGGAGCGTGCTGTTTTACCTACTGTTGTACGATCTTGGATATGGAGTAATTTAATTAGCAGTGGGTATTTAGGGGGGGGTGCCTGCAAAAACAGTTTTCTTGTTTGTGTATTTTTTATGTTTTTGATGTTATGTGTTTAATTAAATGGTTTTATATGTATTGAGCTTATACTGAGAGTAAATATACATTTATATGTGTGTGTGTGTGTGTGTGTGTGTGTGTGTGTGTGTGTGTGTGTGTGTGTGTGTGTGTGTGTGTGCGTGCCCCGTGCGCATGCAGACACACACACACACACACACACACACTCACAATGTTACAGATCTACACTTCACTAAGAATATTCTAAAAAGAAATGGCTGAACCTATAGAATTTATATTGTAATTACTTCAGTGGGGTATGACATTCAGTAATGTAGTTTCCTTATGAGATCTTTTAAAACATTTCCTTATAACAATTTTTTTCCTGGTGTGGGTTGAATTGAATGATTATGTTTCCTGACATTTCATCAATCAATTTGTAGGACTCCATAGAGGATTAGTTATATATTGTATAAGAGAATAATGTTAAAACTGAACAAGTGCAGGTGACCTCTGAAGAAATTTCCAGGCATGACCTTCAGTCATTCAGTTACATTACTTTATTAAAGCTGGGTTTCTACAAGTGCTTCCAGTTAAAACATGCTGTATTAACAAGGGTACTGAATTTTCAGTAATTTTTTTTCACTGAATTCTGATTGTGTTTTCTGTTAACTACCCCTCCCTGTACAATGTGAGAGGAAATATTTAGTTAAAGTAAATTTTCCAGCTGCTTAACATTTTTACAGAATGTTTTTTTTCACTATTCTGTTAAAAAAGAAAGGCATCTGCAACATTTTTCTATGAAGAGTTAGCCTGACTTGTGAATTTTTAATGTACTAACACAAGTAATTTATATAATTAATTTTAGTGGTGATTTTTGCATTGTATTACTTGTACATTTTGTTGGTTATCATTATACCAAAAGTATAGCAATGCACAGTATAGCCAGCTAGCTACACCTAATGTTTGGATTTGCCTTTGAACTAACTGTGCTTAGTATTGTATGTCAGTGCCTAATTTCTTGCATAGAAAGTCAATTGTATTTTTAAAAGTATTAGACTGAAACTTAATAGGAATTTCTTGGAATGGTAAGGGAGAGCCAAAGTAAAACATAACAGATATTCATTGGCTTGATATAGAGAAGAGCTTTGAAATGGCATCTGGTATGAACATCTTGGGTATTTAATACATTTAATGGTTTTAGTATATGGCCAGAAAACAATGTGGTACTCAAAAGCAAGGTGACTTTACTTTGTTGAGAAATGAATTTATCACTCTGAGTGTCCTTCAGTTAAGCCATAAAAGTCTGAATCAAAGAACGTTATCTAGAGCTTTCCATACTAGAGGGCAGGGAGCACTGCTTGTGCTTTACCTCTTTGCATGTCTGACCTGATGGTTGTTGTTGTTTTTCTTTCGGCTTTTCCCGGTTAGGGGTCGCCACAGTGGAACTCCGGTCCGCTAATGATTGGCAGTCATATTTTTTTATGGTGCCGAGGTGCCAGCCTGACGCCCAACCTTCAATGAAGGCACGCCCATTCACGCATGTCTTTCGAACGGCACTCGACCGTGGGGAAGACATGCAGACTCCACACAGAAGGCGCTCCAGCCGAGAATGGAATGGGAGAACCTCTTGTTGTGAGGCGACAACGGTACCGCTGCACCACCATGGCAATTGTGGTAATATTAGATGATAGGCAATATGGAGGGCAAGGTTAAATCCTTCAGTCCCAAACCGACACATTGATCTTTTTTGTGTGATGAAATTTTAGTCAGCAAAATAAATAAATACCATGATAGGGCTTTAGTTTATCCCCCCAGAAAGGCTGTACCCCATTAGTCATAATGTCTGATACCCTCTGCAGGTATGGAACATCAACTTTCCTGAAACACAGCAGACAGAGGGACAGTTTTCTATAAGAAAACAAATACATTATTCTACAGTGCACTGAATATTTTATTTCTGTAATCATTGAAGCCTGCCACAACCTCAAAGTCAGGGGGGACTGTCCTGCCCAACCCTTCCTAAGTAATCTATCCAGCCAAAAGAGTGTTAATGCCTGGAGGAAAGAAAATATTAATTCGCAGTGATTTTTGACCGAAGATGCCATTCAGTCTGTAGTGTAATCAAAGCATCCATTCCTACTGTTTCAGTTCAGAGTTTCAGATTTCACAAATTGTATATGTTTCAGTTACATGGAGCTACTGAACTGATAGTAATTCATGTTTTCTGCAGTGAATAAGTTTATTAACTATGTGATGTAATATTCTTTGTTTTGAAAGAAGAAGAAGTAGGCATTCTAAGAACAACAAAGCTCAAGTTGGAGGGTTTAGTGGGGCTTAATGGTGACCAAAATTAAATGCCATCTAGTAAAGTGTACTTAACAAGAAGTAATAACCTAGGCAGCATGCAAAAATAATACATAGATTAAGGAGGCTGCAACAATGGTATGTGCTAAATTTAGTTAGCAGGTCAAGTCAGGTACTTCAGACATTACAAGAGGGCTGATCGTGCTTTGAAAAAAAAAAAGATAACATTTAGGATATTTGGTAAACTTTGCAAAGTGCCTGCTGAATGGACACTTATCAGTACCTGAAATGCAGCATTTGAAACACTGGGGAATGTCCATTATCTGGTTATCTGTCCTGACCCTTCACTAACCTTCCTTTGTTATCTTCAGTTACACAATGACAGAATTATCCAGAAGGTTAAGCAGTGAGCCTTGTCACTGTGTGGCCTGTGCTTCCTTCCATCTTTAAAACTATTACTATTACACACCGTGACCTTCCTTTTAAAATTGCATTTCTCTGCAAAGGTACAAGTACAATTAATTAAATTCTTGTTGCTGTCCATTTCTGCTGTGTGACTGTAAAAGAGACGTGTGTGTGTGTGTGTGTGTGTGTGTGTGTGTTTACGGTATGATAATGCATTGCATCACTACAACAACACATTCCTCCTCCTCTATTTTAACTGATACAACACTTAACCCTGTTTCTGTGACCATATCTACTCCTTTGCCTCCGTGGTGTCACATTTAATACCATCCTTTGTGCAACTTACTATTCTACATCCATATTTTGATTCTTCTGTCATGCCTGAACAAACTATTTTTAGCTGTTTTGCATTGTTGTAAGCTGCTCATATTTGTTCAGCCTTGTGTGCATTAGCTCAGAGCTGTTGAACGCTAAGCAACCATGCCACTGATTGTGACAGTTTTAAACTGTATTTGGCAAACTACCAGCCTTGAAATACCTGGGATAAGTACTTTTTGCATTCTTAGTGAGTTACTGTGATAGGCCTGCACTTATTTTTGTTTTTTTATTGTAATCTGATTAAGATTCATCTCAGTGTGTACTCTAGTGAGAGGAGAGAAATAACCTATCCATTTGTAGGCCTCTGATTGCTACAGAACCTTGAAGTGGGCTATTCTGCTATTGATTAGTGGGCTCATTTGAATATTTTTAACTTTTCTGTTTTGTTGTTAGTTGCTCATGTTTGCATGGCCTTGTGACTAAGATTTGCATTGGTTTGTACTCTTAATGAGAGTAGAAAAAGAACACTGATGTGCCAGTCACAAGGCTGGGCAAGGAGAGGGTCACTGTCATTTGCCTATCAGGTGCCAGGATTTGCAGCATCATGCAAGCACTCACATCCCTGCACCACAAGTGCATATATGACACAATCATTGTATTATATGTGGGTTAAATGATGTGAGACATGCCTCTGTGGACTATATGAAGAGAGACATGCTGGAGCTCTTGGAATATGTGTCTGCGGCAAGTAAGGACCTAGCCTTGAGCAGTAGTCTACCATCACCAAGAATGATGCCACAGTAGGAACAAAATATAACTGACTTCAGACACTGACTTAGAATTTGGTGTCATTCAAACTGTGTACCTAGGGTTATCATACGTCCAGGTTTCCCCGGACACATCCTCTTTTCGGGCTCCTGTACGGGCGCTTTTTGAAAATACTGTGATACCCAGACAAATCGCAGAATTTTCAAAAAACAGATGTCCCTATTTCAGCGGGATTGCCCCGGGATCGGCAGTCAACTGCCGATCTAAAACTACAGAGAGAAATCAGTAATGGGACAGTTTTACACTGCAGCCAAATTATTAAAACCATACCCATCACAATGCAGATAACATCCAGGACAACAAATGGGATTCTTGTCGTGTCAAACATTATTCCTGTAGATTTGTTTTCCTTCACTCTTTATTTCCGAAAATAATTGTAACCAGTGTGAAAAAAGTGACCCGGTGAATGACCTTGGTGTACTCTAAGAGATAGGGACATGCAGACTTTTCAATAAGATATTACAAGGAAAGTAATAACAGTTAAACTTGTCCTCTAAGAGATAGGGACATGCAGACTTTCCAGTAAGATATTACAAGGAAAGTAATAACAGTTAAACTTGTCCTCCTCCGTAATGCCTTTTTAGGCAATGTCAGTCTTCTAAAGTTCTCAACATAACTAAACAGAATTAGGACAACTTTAAGGTATTGCTAATGCTAGGAGCCTAAACAAAAAACTCCACTCCCTACAAGCACTACTTACCCTGGAACGCATCAGTATATGCATCATCACAGAAACCTGGCTCAAGAGCACTCCATCACTGCAGGGCTTCAATGCCTCTCACTTGTACAGACCAACCACATTAGCTCGAGGCACTAAAGGAAGAGGTGTCTCTATACTCTTAAACAATTTCACCTGCAGGCTTGTTAGACAAGGTAATGACCTAGAACTCTTCTATGTCCCATGTGCTGTCGGCCAAACCTCATATTACATCATAGCTAATTGTAGTACCCCTAAAATGTCCCCCTTGGCCTATACCTCCTACCTAAGCAGTACGGAGTCTGTATGTATTAAGCCAAACAATATTAAGCCAAACAACATTTTCCTAGGCAACTTCAGCTGTGCCTCCATAAACTGGAAGATTTATACGTTCTCAAGTATGTATGTCCAGAGATTTCTGGACTTCTTCAGTACAGACTCACTGAACCAATTAGTTTGTACCCCATCCAGGAGCAATAAAATGTTGTACTTGGTCCCCTACCCATATGGGGTAGCTGTGTTCTCCAGTAACTGTAACCTCTTCCCTTGTCAAGTCGTTCACATTCACCTTGACACTCAAACCTGAAGCATCCTCCAGTAGTTCAATATTCAGTGACTGTGCAGAGAGTAATCTACTAAAACTGAGTTTTGACCTGGCTAAATTCAGCAGCTCCTTCCCTGTCAGCAATCCCACAGTTTATACAGAATACTTTACTGCCCAGTTCTATTCACATGTAAATAGGTTCATAGATGCAACTGTTTCCCTCAGAAACAAATACAATGTCAAATTCAAAAATAAACCCATATGGTGGAATCTTAATATAAACAGGCGCTATAATAAAAAAACAAAATTCATTGCACTTAAAAATAAATCTAACTCTCAAGAGGCTAAATGTGCTCTTACTAAACTAAACAAGGAACTCTGCATTTTGATCAAATCAATCAAAACCAGATATGAGATGAAAGCAGCCACCCAGGCAAACGATAACCACAAAGCTTTGTGTAACTATGTTAGAAATCTCAGAAGCAATGCCCAGCACAGGACACAGGGTTAATAGTCCATTGTATCACATATTCAGGCCCACAGGACAAAACAAATGTAATAACAGACAAATTCAGCTGTAATCCACACACACCCAGTATTTTCAGAACAAATACCCGCTTCTGCACCCTCCCTCAAATCACTTAAGAGCTAGTTCTCTAGTCTGTCTAAAGCCATCCTTTGAGGATGACTAACATAACAGGCTGCCTACTGGTTAGCCTAAAACATGATTTGTCAGACCCCCTACAAGGGCTATTCAATATTAGCTTCAGAAGAGGCTTTGTGCAGAGTGAATGGAGGATGACAACAGTTATTGTCTTCTATAAAGGCGGGGCTTCCATGGACCCAGTTAATTTAGCCCAATAAGTCTAAACAGTCTTCTCTGTAAGGTTATGTAAAGGATCATTACGGAACTAATAAATAGGGATATAGATAACCTAAAGACTCGTAACCCAACCCAGTTTGGATTCATCATGGGTAGGTCATGCCTACTTAATATGGTTGGCTTCTTTGAAGAAGTCACTAAGGTAATGGATAAAGGCAGATCAGTGTACACTGTATATCTGGACCTCACAAAGGTGTTTGACACCATCCCACACTCAGGCACCATAGATTAACTCTCCCAGCTAAATTTTAAACCCTATGTAATTCATCGAAGAGTAAATTGGCTCAGAAATAGAACCCAGGAAGTAAAGGAGGGCAGCTGTACCTCCTCCAAAAGACATGTCACTATCGGAGTTCCCAGGGTTCAATCCTTGGGTCATTCCTCTTTGGCATTTACTTCTCAGAGTTCAAAGGTAATGTTAAGGGCTTGTGGCTGACCAGTTCTGTAGATGACTGTAAACGTTTTGCCATCATAAACTCCTAGAACCCTTCCTCAAACAAGCAGTTGGTGTCAAAGTCATGGACTAAAGCTAAAGGCCAAGAAATGTATTATCATGCCCTTCTGAAAGCAAAACTCCAATTGCAACTATCACATTGTCAACACCCTCCTGAAAGTTTATGTTTTAGTAAGAGTTCTGAGAATCTATGTCAACTGTCTAAACTCTTGTCAGAACTGAAATAACTACGCTGCTTTCTCACTAAAATATCAAGGGCCTAAATCATAAAAACTATGCAGACTAACTCAAAGCCTTGTATCTCTCTTATCTGTATCATATTGAGAGGCGACCTCAGTGTTGCATGTAGAGCATAAACAGATCCTATTCTGTCAGACCTATTAATCATTCCCGAGTCTAACTAACACCCACTCAAATGACCTCAGTCTATTTTGCAAAAATTAACAGAAAATGCTGGAGGGATAGGTCTGTATTACAGAGAATACAACCTCTGTGGAACTGTCTTCAACTCCACATGTAGTAGAATGCTTCTGTTGGATGCATGAATCGGTAACCGCATATAAATCCACTGGGATTACGACTAGATTTACACCACTGGCCCTAATAGATAGGAGAAACGTAATTACTACAACATGTAATTGCTTGGCCTGTTTTTGGATTTTCATATTGCAAAATAGAAAGATTAATAATTACTATGAGAATGCAAGGCTAGGTTTCTTAAGATCCTCATAGGTCAATGGCCAAGTAAATATCTGTGAACCTATAAACGATTCTAGGATTTTGACTAGAGGAGAAAGGAGTGGTGAAGTAATAATGTACAAGCCAGTGAGAAAAGGGATGATCTCTGCATTGCGTTCTTCCACTCTGTGGGGATGATGCCTGTATCAATGGATTGAAGGTTTGAGTTTGAGTAGAAGCAATGAAGGAAGATGATCTCAGATTAGAGATGGTGGTTTTGTTGAGAAGCTTGGATAGAAGTAACCACAGAGATTACCTGGAGAGGGCTTTGAATTAGAAAGTGAGACTCTGGTGGTGGTGGTGCAAGAGTTTAGCACACTATAAGCTACCTATCAGCTCTGTTTAACACCTTTTATACTCTACATTTGCAGGGTTAATGTTTACTGTTTGCAAACTGTTTTGATGTTTATCCGTGTCATGATTGGGAAGTGTCCTTTTGGATCAGTCATGTACTTAAACAGATATAATAGCTTCTATAGTAAATTAATTAAATGTTGAAGTTACTCCACAGAAGTTTTCAGAGAAATACTGCTTTCTAGCAGGAATCAGCAAAGTAAATGTTGCTGTTTTTTTTCTTCTTTTCTTTATGGGGGATATTGCTGGTACCTGGTTAAAAGGGCTGCTTGTATTTATTGGAAAATATGTCCAGTCCATTCTCCTATCACTTCAGAATTAATTAATTAATCGAGTGCAGAAGGCTAAACGAAAGATATGAAGGTGGCAAGAAATTAGTGCCTCGAGTTGCCTTTCTAATAGTGGCATTGGGTAAAATATTCTACCACTGATATTTAGCAGATGAACAGTGAAGTAAGTAAAATCAAGTATTCGCCATAGTTGTGTAGAAAGATTAGGTCAATAGTCTGTTACCTAGTGCCTTTCTGAAATGGTGGAGTCGTTTGTACATTTTACTTAATAATGTATCTTAATGGCTCTGCATCTGTTTTGCGATAGTGTTATTTAATTTGTTACCTAATTGAAACACATTTTCATTAAGTTAATAGGAATAAAACAGTCCAACAGAAAAGAAGAAACTGCAGGTACTCCACAACAATCGAAGTCACCCAGTTGCTAATGTAATAAATCGGCTTTATTATAAAAAGTAAGCGCTTTCACATCTGCTAAGGATGTTTCATCAGACTTTAAACTTTCAAGCTCTTAAATACACACCTTGTGGTTCTTTGAACCAATGAAATCACACAAACAATTATCATAAAATTTTTGTCCAACATTAAACGTTTAAAACATATGTCCATAAGTAAAAAACATATATATACATGTACTCAATATTCATGTAAAAACAATGTAACATTCTTACACATAAAAAACTACTGCCAGAAAAAATTTTTGCCATAAGAATGAAACTAAAATCATTATCAGATAAAAATGCTGCTGTTCTTAAAAGACCACTCATCAATACACTAGTGCTTTAAAGGGCGGTCACTAAGGAATGGTTTTAAACTGACCCTATCATTTAGGCCATGCCCTGAATCTGCTTGCAATTTGATTACCCATTTCCCTTCTTGTATTTCTGTAAAGCCAACAGTATTACCTAATCTCATGGTAGTGTATATGAGTTCTAAAACCGTGAACTCAAAACTATGTGTAGTACCATGTGTCAAGATATGTCTCGCTAAAGCATTGTTTTCATTTTCTCTACATTGTTTTTACGTGAATATTGAGTACATGTATAAACGTTTAGTGTTGGACAAAAATTTTATGATAATTGTTTGTGTGATTTCATTGGTTCAAAGAACCACAAGGTGTGTATTTAAGAGCGTGAAAGTTATGTGTCTGTTAAAGTCTGATGAAGCATCCTTAGCAGATGTGAAAGCACTTACTTTTTATAATAAAGCCGATTTATTACATTAGCAACTGGTTGACTTCGATTGTTGTGGAGTACCTGCAGTTTCTTCTTTTCTGTTGGATTTTTTTAATTTGGATATAGCAGGCACCTTACCCTCAGAGGATTTTGTTTTAGGAATAAAACAGTGCTTAACTTCTTGCCATGCTGTAGTGTCCCAGTTAAGTACCTGTCGGATTAAGTGGCTAGGACTGTGAGACTACTGAGAACAATTATTTGGAGCATTTCATTCACCTAGAAAATATACCTCCTGTATGAAAAAAATGTATTTGTATCCTTTTTTAAACTGACGCAACAGCATCTGTTGTTTTTGTTAAACTTGAGAGGGATTGATGAATGTTAACCACAAGATGGGTTGCAAACTGGCTTAAGGACAGAACCCACAGGGTTAGAGTTGCTGGCGCTATGTCAGACTCCAAGCCGGTCACAAGTGGTGTCCCACAGGGCTCGGTCCTTGGCCCCCTATTGTTCGGCATCTACTTCTCAGAAGTACAGGCCAACATGGGAGAACTTTGGCTGACAAAGTTTGCAGACGACTGCAAACTGGGCGTCATAGCGGAAAGTGCATCGGACACGGATATCCTTCAGAAGGGACTCACGGAAACAGATAGCTGGTGCCACAGCCATGGCCTGAAGTTAAACGCCAAAAAATGTATATTCATACCCTTCGGGAAAAACAAGGTAACCCCAAGCTACCATATAGGTGGCAATCCACTAAGCACAGAAGAGGTTATCAGGGACCTGGGGACCCAGGTTGACAGTGGCCTTTCTTTTGACACTCACGTTGCTAAAGTGGTTAGAAAGACCTTCTACATTGCCCACCTGATCATGAAGGGATTCACATCCAGATCTAGTGAGGTCATTGTTCCCCTGTACTCTTCACTTATCAGACCAATGATCGAGTACAATGCCCCATTCGGGATGTATCTCACCCGACATCTGCAGCAATTGGAGAGACCCCAAAAGTTCCTCACCAAAAGGATAAAGGGACTCCAAAATCTGTCATATGCTGCCAGATTGAAGAAACTCCAGCTCTATTCAGTCGCATACCGTCTGCTCAGAGGTGACATGTGCCTGACATACAAGGCCATGTCCAACCCGGAATTAATGGACATGCTCCACCTCAAAAAATCCAAATCCACCAAAACCACTAGAGCAAGCGACTTAAACCTTAGCACGGATATAAATAGGACGTGCTGGAGGGACAGATTTATCACTCAGAGACTCCCTATGCTGTGGAATAAAATCCCGGTCCATGTGAGGCAGAGCACCTCGCTGGCTGTGTTCAAGAGAAATCTTGACCTGTGGATGGGAGATCGTAGGTTTACCCCGGGAATCATCTCTGTGTCATTGCTGGACAGAGGCACAACAAACTAATGGGCACAATATTTTTTCATATAAGGGGTGGCGTAAGCCACAAAAATTTGGGCTAGGCTGATAAATGCCTTAGGACAGACAGCCTAGTATAAACCTATGAACCTATTTGTATAGGGCTGTAACATGGTGAAAAGTACATATCAGAGTCCTATGTATTTCAGAAAGTTGGCAGACTCCCTGGTGCACCCACATAGTACTGTATACCCGGGGAGTCCATGCACATTGTAGGTACGCAGATGATGTACCCCAGTATCTTCTGTGATTCCCAAATGTGTGAACCATGGAAAACAGTGTATATGTCAGGAATAGAATTACAGGGGTACACCTGTAGATGGACCACATCTACATTCAGTTGCCCAGCTAAGGTACACCATCTGTAAAAGAAATGACAGCACACACAGTATACAGTTTAACAGATTGATTTTTCCACATTTAGTATGTACAACAGGAATAGGAAGCCTGTAAGTTTCAAAATTAACATTGATCATAAATATCCCCTGCTTCTTAAGGACTTTTATAACAATACTTCAGAACTGTGAACATTTAATGTTAGTAGTACCTGCAGTTTTACTTGTTCCTATCCCATCTGCTTGAGTTGATGGTAGCACAGGTGGATGTAAACGATTCCATGGCACCTATCAAAAAGAGAAGGGGAAATTACTTGATGACCTGGCCAGATTTCTCACTACAAGTATAAGTACCACCTAGGGTCTCCCTTGAAAAGAAGCCAATAGCCTAGTGGGACTAATCCTTTCAACAAAGGATAAAAGAAATGAATGAACAAGTAAATAAACAAAAAATATATATAAATAAAACATGTTTACTGGCCACTGTCAGTGACTTAAAACACTAAAGTCTTTTGGCTTTTCCCAGTTAGAGTTTGCCATAGCGGAACTCTAGTACGCTCATGACTGGCAGTGGAGTTTACGGTGCCGAGTTGCCAGCCCGATGCCCAACCTTCAACGAAGGCACGCCCAGTCATGCTCGCACCTACCTGCATGTCTTTAACATCACTCAACCACGGGGAGGACATGCAGACTCCACACAGAAGACACTTCAGCTGAGAATCGAACAGGAGAACCTGTTGCTGTGAGGCGACAACGCTAACCGCTGCACCACTGTGGCTTACAGTGACTTAACACTAGAATACAAAAATAAATCTGCTACACAATGTTAGGATGACCACAATTCATTTTATTATGTTTGTATAAGTGCTTTCATCACAGAAACTTCCTCGGACTCTTATCTGATGATTGTTTTATTAGATAATAATGTAGAGGTTTATGGTCTGGTCCCTGATCATAACCTCTTTGTACCACGTTTGAGATATGAATTTTAGTAAATTCACTCGTAAGGTGAATCTTGACATCCACAATGAGAACAGATAACAAGGGTTATGATTGGAAAGGCCAATCTTAATTCTTTTTAATGCACAGAGCTTAACCTTCTCTCGTGTGCTTCAAAAGTTGGAGTAAAAATGTGGGATAACTTGAGTGTTTATAGCTTTGAAAGTTATAACACACTTAAGGTCACCACACAGAGAGCAGCCACCATAGTTCTGAATGAATCGGGGACAAACCCTAAAATAATCAGGGAGAATCAAGGACATGTTTAAAATGTTAATACTACTAACTCGAGACATTGACAGAATAAGAAAATGTAAATTAATATACATTTTCTGAGATCATTATTAAGTGTAATTCACCACCTTTTCTCCAGAAGTCACCAATTTTAGGAGGGATTATGAAAATCTGTGTCAAAATCAGGGCTGTCCCTGAAAATCAGGAAGAGTTAAGAGGTACAGGAGCCAGCACAGAACCATGAAGGAAAGCAGATTCAACACTTCATTCAGCATAAAAAGTTCTCAGTGAAGTGACTCAATGTTTTAAAGCTCTTTTGGTTCTCAGCAGTGCTGTGTTGTAGCGATGCTCTTTGTTAACGTTATGGCACTACATTAGAGCATAGCCATGCTTAGAAGTGCTTAACAAAAGCCTGTAAGCACCTTTCTGATGTTAGAAAGATGATCAACAGGCCCGTCATTACCCCGGTTCTTGGCATGTAAATGCAGCACTGCATGCAGTAAATAAGGTTTTTGTAATCGGATCCCGAGATCCCGAATCATAACCAGCTTATCATGTGCTGAAGACATGGTTATCAAGAATATCACCTCAAGTCAAACTTGAGAGGTGAATCTTGACATTCATCTTGAGAACATATTAATATGCTGGGTTTGTTGGAGAGACACGATCATAATACTTTACCTGCCCCCGTGTACTACAAAAGTAAGAGAGATAAAAACAATGCTGTACCGCTAATTGTTTTATAGCTTTGAAAGTTACAACATACACTTTCCTCTGACCCATATGTACCATTACCACTCAGTGGTCACTACGACAGAGTGGCAGCTGTTAAACTCTGTGATCAGACTTTTTTCTTTTCACTCCATTCAGAGTTTATTTTTTTAGAATTAGGGAAAAAAATTTTTGAACAAAGTGGAAGGAGAGTGTCTGAACGAAGCATTTACCAGCTTCCCACTTCTTTTCTGTGAGGGCCACTGTCCAGTGTTAATGCTCAAGCCCGAGACTAGAGCTTAACAGCTGTGAGGGGTTCATAGGTTGGTACTAGGCTACCAGCCCTAGGGCTTATACAAGCCTAGCCATAACAATTCCCTTGATATTTCTTCCCACAATATGGCAGGGGAATATAAAGATATCCCTCTCTGGTAATCCCCTGTGTATAAACCCACAGTGGCTCATCTCCCAGTTGAGGGACCATGCTGGGGTAACACAATGTTATGTCTGAGTCTGTAGGGCGTGCCTGGCATGTTGACTTCTGACAGCACTCTTTGGTAATAAGCCACTCATCCCCTCATTCACATTTCCCCTTCAGAGGTCATAAAATCTTAACTAAAGCTTGTTAGTCACCTTTCTGATGTTAGGTGCTCAACAAGGTTGTTTTTTTTCTTTAATTTTAAGAGAATAATTGCAATACTGTCTGCGCTAAATATATTTTAAAAAAAATGTGATTTTTTTTAAGTTATAACGGTACCTTTGGCCCAGGTCATGGCTAAAAAAGAGTCTTGGAACAAGCCAACTTAGATGGTTAACAAACATGAGAAAGAAAGATTGGCAAGACAAGGCTGTAAAAACAAAGACTGTTTTAATAAAAACAACAGCAACTCCAAACAGTGGTAAGCGCTTTCGGGTTCACCAACCCTTCATCAGACAATTAAAATATCACTGGTCTTTACATTTAAACATACTAACAACCAATCAAAAACAAGCATTCCTAGTACCTTACCCGCCTGTTTTGTAAGGCAGGTTTTAAAGGAACAATTTCATTAATGCCTGGATATCTATGTGACCCCAATGTTATAATCCATTTGGATTCAAGTGTCTCCGTAAGCAATTTAATGTCCCCCCCTCTAACTCCTAAACTCACATTAGTAATGGCCTTAAATAAAAATGTGTGTGTGGGGTTATTTATCAGATGCCTATAAAGTGCATTGTGCTGATCTTTATTTCTAATGCTGGACAAGTGCTGTAGGATCCTGACCTTTAACATATTGTTTGTCATCCCTACATAATATACCGGACACTGTGTGCATTCGGCCAAGTAAACCACATTGGTGGTTCTACATGTGGCCTTGGCCTTAAATTCAAATACCTGTCCTGTAATTGGATGTTTAAAAGTATTAGACCTATTGATGCTACTGCAGGCCTTGCATGTACCGCAAGCTACCGTCCCTGTTCTTGTAATCAGTGACTTACTACCAGAGGCTGATTTTTCTTTGCAAAGTATATCCTTAAGATTTTTATTGCGTCTATAGCCAAAATCGGGTGCTTCACCAATCAAGGTATCTAATTTAGGGTCACTTCTTAATATATTCCAATTTCTTCTGACTATACCCTGTATATCCTTGATGTCACTACTATATGTGAAGTAAAGCCTAACCCCATCATATCTTTTGTTCTTCTTATGTTTTGCACCTTCATTTTGACTTAGCCTCAACCAAGGTTTATATCCATCACTTCGTTTTTTTAGACCAGAATCCATCACTGTATTAACCATGCCCTCATTATAACCTCTCTGGCCAAAACATGCTCTTAGGTCTCCTACCTCTCTGTTAAAATCCATATCATCTAGGCATAGTCTGGAAGTTCTACACACTTGGCTTTTAACTATGTTGGGAAACATATAGCGGGGGTGCATACTATCATATGATAGTAGATGGTTCTTCCAACAATCTTTTTTGTGTAACGTTGAGATATACCCATCCAAAGTATAACTTATACTAACGTCTAAATAGTCTATTTGTTCCCTGGAGTGTTTTAAAGTGAATTTAAGAAAGGACGTGGTGGAATGGAGATATTCCAGGAAACTATACAGTTCAACTGTGGTGCCCTGCCAAAAAATAAATATATCATCTACAAAACGCACATAGGCTCCTATGTGTTCTTTCCATCTGTCACTGTTGAAAATGTTATTCTTCTCCCAGAAATAGAGAACCAAATTTGCATATGTGTTGGCACAGGGGGTGCCCATAGCTACCCCCTGCGCCTGCCTATATGCCTGCGAACCCCCTATAAAAACGTTGTTTTCCAAGGTAACACTCAACAACCTACATATCAATTTAATTGTTATATCACTCTCTCCCATTTCTTTAAGGAGAGAGTGATATAACAATTAAATTGATATGTAGGTTGTTGAGTGTTACCTTGGAAAACAACGTTTTTATAGGGTGTGAGCATATAGGCAGGCGCAGGGGGTAGCTATGGGCACCCCCTGTGCCAACACATATGCAAATTTGGTTCTCTATTTCTGGGAGAAGAATAACATTTTCAACAGTGACAGATGGAAAGAACACAGGGAGCATGTGCTTTGTAGATGATATATTTATTTGGCAGGGCACCACAGTTGAACTGTATAGTTTCCTGGAATATCTCCATTCCACCACGTCCTTCTTAAATTCACTTTAAAACACTCCAGGAACAAATAGACTATTTAGACGTTAGTATAAGTTATACTGGATGGGTATATCTCAGCGTTACACAAAAAGATTGTTGAAGAACCATCTACTATCATATGATAGTATGCACCCGCTATATGTTTCCCAACATAGTTAAAAGCCAAGTGTAGAACTTCCAGACTATGCCTAGATGATATGGATTTTAACAGAGGTAGGAGACCTAAGCATGTTTTGGCCAGAGAGGTTATAATGAGGGCATGGTTAATACAGTGATGGATTCTGGTCTAAACGTGATGGATATAAACGGTTGAGGCTAAGTCAAAATGAAGGTGCAAAACATAAGAAGAACAAAAGATATGATGGGGTTAGGCTTTACTCACATATAGTAGTGACTTCAAGGATATACAGGGTATAGTCAGAAGAAATTGGAATATATTAAGAAGTGACCTAAATTAGATACCTTGATTGAAGCACCGATTTTGGCTATAGACGCAATAAAATCTTAAGGATATACTTTGCAAAGAAAATCGGCCTCTGGTAGTAAGTCACTGATTACAAGAACAGGGACGGTAGCTGTACATGCAAGGCCTGTAGTAGCATCAATAGGTCTAATACTTTTAAACATCCAATTACAGGACAGGTATTTTTAAGGCCATACACATGTAGAACCACCAATGGTTTACTTACTAATGCACACAGTGTCCGTATATGTAGGGATGACAAACAATATGTTAAAGGTCGATCGGCACTTGTCCAGCATTAGAAATAAAGATCAGCACAATGCACTTTATAGGCATCTGATAAATAACCCCACACACATTTTATTTAAGGCCATTACTAATGTGAGTTTAGGAGTTAGAGGGGGGGACATTAAATTGCTTACGGAGACACTTGAATCCAAATGGATTATAACATTGGGGTCACATAGATATCCAGGCATTAATGAAATTGTTCCTTTAAAACCTGCCTTACAAAACAGGCGGGTAAGGTACTAGGAATGCTTGTTTTTGATTGGTTGTTAGTATGTTTAAATGTAAAGACCAGTGATATTTTAATTGTCTGATGAAGGGTTGGTGAACCCGAAAGCGCTTACCACTGTTTGGAGTTGCTGTTGTTTTTATTAAAACAGTCTTTGTTTTTACAGCCTTGTCTTGCCAATCTTTCTTTCTCAAGTTTGGATTATTTTGGTTTGGCAAGACTTTAGCTATAGCACAGAGCATTATTTTTTCTTATGGTTAACAAACAGAAATACAAAAAAATCCTCTAGTTTGCAGAGAAAGTACACAGCCAACAACACTTTACCTTTATAAGGAGTAAAAAGGTTTAGCCAAACTACAAAGTGCATTTCAAAAAGTTCTGGTATATAGAGTTGTAGGGTGACAAGTATAACCATTTTAAATGCAGATACCATGCAGAGTTACCTGGAATCATCTTTAAAGGGCTATGTCATCAACCCTCCAGTGTTCAGTCAGCATTATTGTGAATTGTATACATGTTGTGCACGTGTGTGTGTGTGTGTGTGTGTGTGTGTGTGTGTGTGTGTGTGTGTGTGTGTATATGTATATATATATATATATATATATATATATATATATATATATATATCCATATGCATGTATGGGTCTACTTCATTTAAACAAAAGTACGTTTAAACAAATCTGACTTGCCTGAGCTGATTCCACCAAAATGACATTACAACGAACACACGGACTCCAAATTCCTTTCCCTCCTTTAAAGGAACCATTTGACCACCATGGTGAACTGTGCCCTCTCTTCCATGTAGTGCGATCTTGGAGTTGGTATATTTAAGTAGGGGGGTGGGAGGCACAGCCCCCACTTTGGTGGGCTTACTTTTGCTCCGTTTCGGTTCATTACCATGGTGGCCAAGTGGTTCCTTTTACAGGGAAAGGAATTCGGCAGTCTGAGCGTTCATTGTAATGTCATTTCGGTGGAATCAGCTTGAGTAAGTCAGACTTGTTTAAACATAATTTTGTTTTAAGTTTAAATGTAATTTTGTTTTACGTAAGAGCATTTCATCCAGGGACAAGGAAGTCATAACATTCCTGTACTCCTCCCTCATCAGACCCATTATCGAATACAGTGCCCCCTTTGGCATGTACCGTGCCAAGCACATGCAGCAGTTGGAGAGACCACAGAGGTTCCTGACCAGGAAATTCCAGGGTCTCAAACACCTATCCTGTACGGTTAGGCTGAAAGCCCTGTCCCTCTCCTTAGTCTCATACAGACTGTTCAGAGGTGACCTTTTTCTGACATACACCACCATCTATGACTCAGCCTTGATGGAGTTGCTGAATATCCATAAGTCAAACTCCACTTGCGCAACCCGCACGCAAGGCCTCAACCTGGTCTGTGACATTAATAGAACTTGTTGACGGGATAGATTTGTGTCCCAATGACTCTCCCATCTGTGGAGTAGACTCCCTCTCCATGTCAAGCAGAGTACCTCACTAAGATTAACCTCTTTAAGATTAACCTGGACGACTAGATGGGGAAACAGAAAATATACCCCTGGGATCCCACCTGTGTCCCTGCTGAACAGGGAAAACAGGTACTGACTTTGCGGGGAACATGGGTAAAATTCTTGGCTAGGCTTATAAGGGCATCTGGACCAATAGCCTAGTATTGTCCTATGAACCAATGAACTTGTAAAAAGTGGTGGCATTTTGTTCTTTCATATTTTAACAGTTTTTCCTGATGACATTCGTTTTGAAACATGTAAGAACAAAAGTGCTCTAAATTAGCTGTTATTTTTGGTTGTAGTTCACTTCCAGTATCTTTTTAACATTAAAGAAAGGTGATTTTAA
>NC_056733.1:596560891-596613391 GCF_019279795.1 Protopterus annectens
AAGAGTTGTACAGACCAACCGCTTTGGGTATCTACTGTGGTGCGCAGTGTTCTATGGAGGAAGAGTTGTGCAGACCAACTGCTTTGGGCATATACTGTGGTGCGCAGTGTCCTCAAGATAGGAGAACACGGATCACAGACTGTGTGCTGTAGCAGGGCTAGTCACTCAATGGTGTAAAATATGGCTCTAGGTGATTCGGTCATGTTGACTAATGTTGCCAAAAATGGGCATGGGTAGTTACCGGTGATAAGTGGGATGAGGACCCGACCTACTCTGACCCATGCCAGGGACCCTTGCTACCAGTGGGAGGGGTATATGTGCCCCTGTTAGCCAGTGTGTGCCCACCATAAAGCCTAGCAGCCCTCGGTCAATAAGCTACTGGCTGGCCAGTGTCTAGTTGCCCAGCCTGGGTACCTGGGATAGCTCTGTTGAGCGAAAGCTGGACGCAAAGCCAACCAACCTCCCAAACATGAACTGAGAATTGCTATGCTTAATGTAGGTTCACTGATAGGACTCAACTTGGGAAGTAGATGACATGATGATACAGAGGAGGGCTGGACATCCTATGTATCCAAGAGATGGAAGGGCAGTGCAGCAAAGCCACTTGGCTTGGGATTCAGACTCATAATTCTCTGGTGGGGGACAGGCTAGAAATGGTGTAGGAATTGTGGTGAGAGGGAGGCTTCAGAAGGCAGTGAGGGATATCATCAGAATTAATGACAGACTCAGGGCAATCAGAAATACCCTCCCAGTGGTCATATGACATAAAGTGCAATATATGAGTGGCTCAAGTTCTAATAGCACCATCTTTTTTTTTTTTTTAAATATATATATTGTTTTATATATATATATATATATATATATATATATATATATATATACACACAAATAAATAAATAGGTTAACCCAAGTTTTTTAATAATATATCAAATGCATTCCTTACCTCTTAAGTATGCAGTAACTGTTTAGTATTTATTGTGTTGGTGTATATCTAATTATACTAAAAGAATAATCTGAAGTAGTTTACTTCATTTGATCTTCAACCTGTGGGAATATGGATCCGAGCTGGCAAAGATTACTAGCATCAGCTCCGAGCTCCAGACTCCTTCCCTTACCCATAATACACCTCCCCCTCCCTTTCATCCCCAGATCTCGTTTGCCGCAATTTGTGAAACATCATGTCTCTAGAGCTCCAGCTAGCAGGGTGTTTTTGACTGTAAGTTTTTTAAAAGATTTCTGTTAATTTTAGTCGTTTCGGATTAGTATAGGTACCCTTTCTCCCCTCCCATCACTTTGGTGTCGTGTGTGGGTTTGTAGTATTTGTTAGTTGGTGTAGTTTGTCTGTGGTGGCCCTCCCCCCCTTAGTCAGTCTAGTTTGGTGATTGGGTGTATTGTTAGTTCACAGAAAGAAAGTCTTTGACTGTTTTCTTCACTTTCTTCTTTAAGCATGGCTGAAAAGCTTATTTTTAAGCCCTGCACAGAGTGTGGCCATAAGCTCTCCCCAGCGGATGGCCACACTCTGTGTGTATTGTGCTTAGGTGTGGCTCACCTGAATGTGGATTGCTCCATTTGTGCAGAGTTCAACCCCTGAGCCTTGAAGGATAGAAAGGCCAAGTTGGCCCTCAAAGGTCTTCTGCCTGCCACTGAACCTCCCTTCTCGTCCTCGGCTTCAGTCACAGTGGCTGCTGTGACTGCCTCTCCTGCTTCTCTGCCTCTGGCCTCCCCTCCCTCCCAGGCTGGGACTCAAACTCCTGCATCTAAGCCTGTGGTAGTGGAGCAGAGGAGAGGTAGAGAGCGTGAGAGAGAGTCGAGGACGAAGGAGAAGAGGAAGAGGTCCCTGGACCTCTCTTCACCAAACAAGTCTGCTCAGATCCGTAACTCCCCTCGGCTCCAGTCTCGAGGTTCTCCCCGGAGCTGGAGGAGGCACATCCAGTCTCCCAGGCCTCAGCTCCCTGACTGGCCAGGTCAGAGTCCATGGCCTCGTTTCGGTCAACCAGTTCTTTATCGGACATGGATCTGGATAACATGATGAGGCACTTTATCTGTACACAGCTCCAGATGGGGTCTTGCCAGCCCCCCTCCCTCAGGAGGGGGGATCTCGCTTCCCGTTTTACAGCCCATTATTCCTTCCCCAATCTGACCTTCGGCTTCAGAGTTCTCGGATCCAAGGTTGACCTTGGTCGGGGTGTTGGCACCGACGGTCCTCGCGTCCTCGATGCCGGCAGCTGTCTGGAGCATCTCAGATCCAACTAATTCAGATCCAAGCCGCTCTCGGAGCTTGAGCCTGGGTGTCAGATCCCAGAGGAACAGATGGCTTGCAAGTGCTCCCCGAAGAACCCCACAGGAGATGTTCCTCTCAAGCATACATGCAAGAGGCGGCAGTTGGACTTCCCCGAGTCCCTAACCAAGGACACAGATTTAGAGGAGGGGGAGGGCTCCCCAAGGTCACCTCCTGACGATGTCTCCTTTGGAGACATCATGGAGATCCTGCACCAGCGGGGAGGTTGGTCTGCCCCCAAGCCCTTCCCTGATGAGTCTGTGTTTCTGGAGGCTTTTGGCACGGGCCTGTCTAAGTCTTGGGTGTCCCCTCCCATGTATCCTTTAGTGGATTTGATCACCTTGCGGGAGTGAAAGGAACCAGATACCTTGGAGCAGATCCCCAAGCATCCCGATAGGGTTTTAAGTCCCCCTATTGACAGGCCTTCCTGGAACAAGGGCTCCCCAGTGGATGCCATGGTGGTAGCAGCAGCCACAAAGAAGGAACTATTTCTGGAAAGTTCCTCAGTCCACCCTCCTGACCGAGAGTCATGGATGATTTACCGCCTAGGGAAGCGGGTGTATGCTTCAGCTACCTTTTCGGTACAGGCGCTGAACTACTTGGCCCATGTCACGAGACTCCAATACGTCCTGGTGAAGGAGCTGGAGGAGTCTCCACCCAAGTCCATGTCACAGGAGGACAAGGCTTCGTTCTCCATGAAAATGGCCACTCTGAGAGCAGTATGTAATATGTCCATGCGACTCCTCTCCCATGCTATGGAAGGAGCGGCTAGGGCACCTGGGTCCAGCGTGTCCATGAGGTGTAATGCCTGGCTCAGGTTGTGCCAATTTACTGATCCCTTTAAGGCGTCCTGTGCCAATGCCCCTTATGACAGCTCGACTCTTTTTGATAAGACCGTCAAAGCGACCCTAGTCCAGAGTGAGAAGGACAGGAAGACACTGTCTGCCATTGGGATCCACTTCTCTAACCCTCAAAGGTCCTTTTTTCAGAACCAGAAAGGGCAAAAGAAGATGTGGTCTCGAAAGTCTCAGTATTCCCGGGACACTCAGGGCTCTTCTTCCTCTAGAGGCAGAGGGGGACAGAATGGACACCAGCCCCAGAGGTCAAGGGGGTCCGCGAAACGTTGGGTCTCGAGAACCCTTCTCAGACAGACCTGGGCAGCAACCCTGAGGGGTTGCCCGACTGCTCTACTCTGGAGGCAGTCGGGGGACAATTGTCCTTGCACCCAGCGGCATTGGAGTCCATAACAACGGAACGCTGGATGCTTCAAATCATATCCAGAGGATATTCTATCCCCATTTGTGGGTTCCCCCATATCTCCCAAACACCTCCCGGACGTTCCATCCATGCAAAGGGAGGCAGCAGCACAGGAAATTTCCAAGCTGCTAGGAAAACGAGCCATTGAAACAGTCCCCCCAGATCTGTCCGGATCGGGCTTCTACTCCAGGTTCTTTTTGGTGCCAAAGAAAATGGGGGACTTAAGGCCCATTCTGGACCTCTCTACCCTGAACCTGTCAGTTGCCAAAGAAAAGTTCCAGATGGTCACACTACAGTCCATCATGCCATACCTGCAAGAGAGCAACTGGATGTGCTCGTTAGATCTCCAGGATGCTTACTATCACATAAAAATGCACAGAAGCTCCAGGAGGTTTCTCCGCTTCCAGCTAGGGGCCAGTCATTATCAATTTTGAGCCCTACCCTTTGGTCTCACCACAGCCCCCAGGGTGTTTACCAAAGTGATGGCGGTAGTAGCGGCTCACCTGAGGCTTCAGGGGATTCAGGTCTATCCATATCTGAATGATTGGCTCCTTACTGCTCCCACCAGGCGTCTACTTTCCCAAACCAGGGACTACTTTGACACTTGCCCTGACTTTGGGTAGCACAATCAACACATCCAAATCTCTACTAGAGCCTGTACAGGTGATAGACTACTGTAAAAGAAAAACTTCAAAGACCAAAGCACGTTAGGTTCAACCAAGGCACCCTTTATTACTTGCAGCAAGGAGACAAAGCATGTTGGGTACAAGGTTTGTCTGATTTTCTGGAGAGCAGTATGTTATTCTTATACAGTTCTCTTCATGTCACACAGAAAATGTTACCAAATCTACTGCTGACGTACTCAGACACAGCTTTCTGTATGTTACACAGAAAATGTTACCAGACTTATTGCTGACATGGTCAGATTATTGCTGTCTTGCAAAAACATTTGAGAAAAACAACCTGGCCTTGGGCTTATTTTAGCCCTCCTTGGTTCTTCAATTCTTCAGTTGTACAGTTCTAATACACGTGTTACATTTTGCCTAGATTCAAGGTACATTTCTAGCTTTGGTACAAGTAATGCTGACTATGGTTTAAGCTTTCAAACATCTATTGTTTTCTTTATCAAGGCTTCTAGCAGCTGCACATTTTCACATAGCATAAGCAGAATAAAATGTCTCTTATCAAGTTTCTAGTAGCTGTGCAGATTCATACAACATGAACAGAATAAATTTATTAACCCTTTAAAGCCTTTAATGCACTAAGCATGCATATTGCTATTATGCATTTTTCTAACAACTACATTGGTGCTAGGACAGACACACTCCAAGGCAAAGTGTTCCTGGCCTCGGAGAGAGTTCAAAACCTCAGGATGCATGTCTCCCTAATTTACTATTCTCACCTCCTGACAGCGGAATCAGTGTTGAGGGCCCTAGGCTCAATGGCGGCGACCATAACTCTTTTTCTATGTGCTCAGCTACACATGCGGATTCTTCAGTGGACTCTGGCAGTTCAGTGGTCCCTGTTGGATTTACCACTTTCCTATCCTATCCACCTAAGTCAAGTGTGTCGGTCATCCCTCATATGGTGGATGAGTTCTCCTGACATTTTGGAGGGATGACCCTTCGTCCCAGCCCAGACCACAGTGACCATGGATGCCTCCCAACTCGGGTGGGGGTGGGGTGCATCGTTCAGGCAGGACAGTCCAAGGCCTGTGATCCCCCATAGAGACCAGCTTGCATATTAATGTCCTAGAGGTGAGGGCAGTCCTTCTAGAGTTGCAAGCCCTTCATGCCTTTCTTCCTCGGGGGACGATTGCTGTTCTGTCAGACAACATGTCGGTAGTCTGGTACATCAACAAACAGGGAGGGACCAGATCTTATCCCCTTTTGTCACGAGGCCATGAGATTGTGGGAATGGGTGAGCTGAACCAGTTGCTTACTTATCGCAACGCACATTCCGGGATGGTCTAACATTCTAGCAGACAGGCTAAGTTGGACCATTCTGATGCCTTACAAGTGGTCTCAGAATCCGTCCGTAACGGAACATACCTTCAGCGAGTGGGGTCAACCTTTCTGCAATCTCTTCGCATCTCCTTCCAATGCGAAGTTCAGCAGGTTTTTTACTCTGAACCTTCCATTGGGGGAGTCTCCCAGAGACGCTGTAGTTCATACTTGGCCTCCCGGTCTTCTGTATGCTTACCCACCAGTTCCTCTCATCCTGAGGTTTCTGCAAAAATCTTGTCAACTGGGGAGCAAGGTGATCCTCATTGTCCCATTCTGACCTCGCCAGGTATGGTTTTCCTTCCTTTGGTCTCACCTTCTGGCTCCACCTTGGATCCAAGATCCCATTCAGAGTCTGATGTCACACCTATCGGGGGTGCCTCATCCAAGTCTGGACAGCCTGAAACTCACAGCTTGGTTGCTCCTGTTCCCGTGATTGCTAGGACTCCTGAACTTTCCTCCTCATTTAAGTCCATTTTGGTGGCTGCTCATAAGTCGTCATCCAGAAAGGTTTATTGCAGCAAGTGGAAACGTTTTTCTTTCTGGGCTTCTCAGAGGAGTTTAGATCCTTTCACAGCGCCTGTTTCCACCATTCTTGATTTTCTAGCTGACATCTTCCTGCATGGTGCTAGTTCTTCTACTGTCAATGTTCAGTTGGCTGCCATTTCTCATTTTCATGTGGGTGAGAATTCTGCATCCTTGGCATCTTCTAGACTGTGTAAAGCCTTTATTAAAGGCACTTTTTTATTACACCCCCCTGTCAAAGATCCTGTCCCCCCGTGGGACCTTACTATGGTTCTCCAAGCTCTGGTCACCATGCCTTTCAAGCCTGCCGCTACTGCCGATCTAAAATTTCTATCGTAGAAAACAGCTTTTCTGGTCTCTATTACCTCTGCTAGAAGGGTTTTGGAATTACAGGCCTTGTCCATAAAATTCCCATACATGATTTTTCATAAAGACAGAGTTTCCCTTCGGACCAATCCATCTTTTCTTCCTAAGGTGGCATCACCAGTCAGTATCAGTCAGTCTATAAATTTGCCTGTGTTCTTTCCCAATTTTACTAACAGGATAGAATACAAACTACAAATGTTGGATGTTCATAGACAGTTACGATTCTATTTACACAGGACAAAAACTTTTCGTAAATCTGATCAATTGTTTGTTTCGTTCCATAGACCCTTTTTGGGCAAACCTATTTCCAAGGTCATGATAGCTAGATGGATTTCTTCATGCATCCTGCAGGTCTGTAAGGACAAAGGCATGTCTCCTCCAGGTCAGGTTAAAGCTCATTCCACTAGGTCCATGGCTACATCTGCAGCTTTCTGGTCTAGGGTGTCTTTGGATGACATTTGCTCTATAGCTACTTGGTCCTCATCTCATACGTTTATCTCCCATTATAAACTGGATTTGACATCTAGAAGGAGAGCATCCTTTGGCTCCACGGTGCTCCGGAATAACCTTCCATGAGGGCCACCCAGGAGTTTAGTAGCTGGGGACTCTGTCCCACAGGTTTAAGATCAAATGAAGTAAACTACTTCAGATAAAGAAGTTATGTACTCACCGTAACGTTCCATCTGAGTAGTTGTACTTCATTTGTCTTCAACCATCCTTCCTGTCTTCCCCTGGACCTTTGGCGCATGTTCAGCGTACGGGCTGTAAGTATAGTCACAAGTATGTTATCAGGTCGGGTTATAAGTGTAAGTTCAGCAAATTCGATCTGGGGATGGAAGGCAGGGGAGGTGTATTATGGGTAAGGGGAGGAGTCTGGAGCTTGGAGCTGATGCTGGCTCGGATCCGGGTCCGTATTTCCACAGGTTGAAGACAAATGAAGTACAACTACTCAGATGGAACGTTATGGTGAGTACATTACTTCTTTTTACTAACATTAATTTTAATTGTTAGTGTTTACTTCCAGGTAGTTAATCACAATGAAAATGAACTTGTCTTTTTGAGTTAGCATTTGATATATTATTAAAAAACTTGGGTTAATCTATTTATGTGTATACATATATATATATATATATATATATATATATATATATATATATATGTATATTTTTTTTTAAAGGTGGTGCTATTAGAACTTAAACCAATCATATATTGTATTTTATGTCATATGACCACTAGGAGGGTATTTTAAAAGTGGATTTTTTATTAACTGCTTTGGACGAAAGCGCTTACAATAAAAATCTGGAGTGTTAAGCTGCATCTACCCTTCCCTCTTCAGTTTATTTCTTAGTTTGTTTCAGTTTGGTACGTTTCAGTGTTTTTAACTTCTGGAAAGTGACTCCGTAAGGGGCACAAAGAAATTATGTCAGGTTGCAAGGCAAAGACAGAAAGATAAATAAGATAGTCAGACACTTTCATAAGGGATACCAGCAACAACCTGCTCACCAGTCCACAGAACGTCAAAGCAGATGGAGGGAGTAATTCCAGCAGCTTCTGAATGAAGAAAACCCCACAGAAGTTGTACTGCCCCAGAAACAGCTTACGAAGAGAGAAGAAGAGGAGCAAACCCTAGAAGAAGTAAGAATAGCACTAAGGGAGATGGTCAGGGAAAGCAGCAGGCTCAGATGAGGTCACAGCAGATGTGATAAAGATGCTGGGTGAGACAGGGAAGAAATAGCTCCTGAGGGTACCAATAGCAGTGTGGAGAAATAGGCATATCCCAGATGACTGGAGAATAAGCATACTCATGCCAATGTACAAGAACAAAGGGGACATCCACAACTGTGGGCAGTACAGAAGGATCAAACGTCTATTACATTGCATGAAAGTTCTGGAGAGGATGATTGATAAACAGATGTGCAGAGTAGTAAAATGTAAGATGGGAGATGAGCAGTTCGGATTCAGATCAGGATGCAGCACAATGTTTGCATTGAGACAGATACTTGAGAAGAAGCTAGAGATGAGGAGATTCCTAGACTTAGAGAAAGCATATGACAAGGTCCCAAGAAAGCTAGTCTGGGCAGTACTGTGGTGGTTTGAAGTCCCAGAAACATTGATAGAATTAGTGCAGGCTATGTACAAGGACCCAATGACTCAAGTACGGACAGTGTTTGGCCTCACAGAGAGGTTCCCAGTGGGAGTGGGTGTACACCAGGGTTCAGCTCTGAGCCCACTGCTGTTCATACTAGTGATGGACTACATTAGCAAACAGGTTGGAGGGGACAGATCAACAACGCTACTGTATGCAGACAATGTGGCAGTACAGCCAGACTCTGAGCTAGAACTTCAGCAAAGGATAGGAGAATGGAATGCAAGTCTGAAGGCACTTGGGATATAACTAAGCACAGATAAGATGTAATGGCAGCAAACTGGGGAAATTAGAAGAAGCTGAGAATAGAGATAGAAGGGAAGATGGAGGAGCAGGTAAACAGCTTCAAGTGTCTGGGAGGGGTGGTTAAGGAGAAGGGTAGTCTGAATGAAGAGGTCAAAGCTAGAATCAGAGGGGCTGCATCCAACTGGCATAGAGTATCAGGTGTAGTATATGACAGAAGAATGCCAAAGAAGCTGAAAAGTAAGATGTAGAAGACAGTGGTGCGACCAGTACTACTGTATGGTACAGAAAGCTGGGCAGTAAAGGCAGAGCAGAAGAAGCTAGAGGTGATGGAAATGAAGTGCCTGAGAAAGGTACACTGTGGGACAGACGAAGAAATGAGGACCTAAGAGCAGAAGCCAAAGTAGCTCCAATTGCAGAAAAGATCAAAGAGAACAGATTATGGTGGTTTGGGCACGTGTAGAATAGCAGAAGATAGTCTGGTGAGGAAGGTTTGGGATAGATAGAAAGAAGGTAAGAGGAAGCGAGGATGTCCAGCAGAGAGGTAGATGGATTGTGTGAAAGAATATCTGTGACAGTCAGGCATGAATGTTGAAGAAGGCAGGAGTGTGGCACTGAATCGAGAGAGTTGGTGACCGTTAACACGATACTCTGACTCCATGTAAAAAAAAAAAAATGGGAAAAGGGGGGCTGATGATGATGATGATGACTGGTGGAAAATGACCGGCAACATTCCAGCTCATTTGAGAGAGCACATACATGGGAAATAGAAGCTGAGCTACTCAGTATGCAGTGTCATCTTCTCGCAGTCTTCATAGCACAAGAAATCTGGACACAGCCAAAAATAATAGTAGGATAAAAACCCAAAATCAGGGACAGATTTTAAATATTTTTCTTAGAAATTTAGAAAATTGATAGAATAACAGATTTTGCATTAGTATGCATTTTTTGCAGGATATGAAGTCTGAAGCTCAATGTTTATCATTATTTTGTGACTTTGATCCTCAATGGTTTGCCAGAAAAATCACAAATTTTATGAGGAACAGACCAAACGTATAAGACATAAATATGGACATTCTATGAAAATCTGGACAGTTGAGAGGTATGCCCTCAGTCCATTCGATGCTTTCTAGTCTTCTTTTGTTTTTTGTCCTCCCCACAACCACCCATATCCGTTCGCATTAAAAGCAGTTTTGACAGCCATTTTTGTAACAAAATCAGGCCTACAGATAAGTAGTCACCAGTCATCCAGTCTGTAAAGAACTTGAGTTGTAGATACACAAAAGGGAACTACAAACCAGTTGCCCAGAACCTCTCTCCCTTCTATTGAGCAAGGTTGCTACCTGTCCTTGTTTTTGCATCTGTACCCCAATAAAAAATATAAATATGGCAAATTTGTTGACGTTTTAGAAAAAACAAAATTGTTTTCATTTTTCTCTAAATATTACAGACTCTGATAGTATATCTGAAACATTTAACTATGATAAACAACTAAAATTGTGCTACATGAATTCATTTGATAGCAAAATGTTATAGTTTGTCTTTTTTTATTGATTAACCTTATGATCTGTCCTGAAAAATGCCATGTTTTGGTAAGAAATGTATTTTTCAGACATCTGAAAACACCCCTACTATTGGGTGATTATTATGGTAGTGAGAACAGATGATAGAGCATTTCGGATGACTGAGTTGCAAGCTGAGACCGTTTGCATCTGCTGAATCAGTGTGTACATACCTGTAGAAAGATGTGCCTTGATCAGACATAATGCTCAGCACCAGACTGTGTGACTGACAGGTGGACAAAATGTTACAAGGGATAGGCCTGCAGAGCACAACAGGTAAAGTTAACCATGGTACAATGAAACTGCACACACTTTTATTCTCCTTTAAGGGTGAAACATTGACAGTGTGTGTGTGGAATAGAGAAAGGGATCAGAAATGTGTGTAAAAGGAATATAAAGATGTTCTTCGTCTTCCATTGCTGCAGTCCTGACTATTGGGTATAGTCCGCGTCCCAGTCGGCCCGAATACCAGAGTATAAGGCTGACGTCGGTCAGGGCGCACTAGACTGACGTCAGTACGTCAGGGTACTAATGCGCATGACCGACGTCATATCCTCAGTCTTTTTTGCCGCATGGTCCGATGCAGAAGCAGTTTTGCGAGTGCAGGTTGGCGTACTGAAATATTTCCGAAACCGGAGTTTCAGACCGAAACAGAGTTGGCTAAGTACCCCGTTGGGGAACATTTTGGTTTTTCTTGCCTCAGTATTTTACCGGATGTCAGAAAAAGTGAATAACTGTATTTCTTGTGGGAAACAGATACCTCATAGGGATTATCATACCTTGTGTATACCTTGTTTAGGGCCTGAGCACGACGTTGTTGGTTGCCGCTCTTGTGCTAGGTTTAACAAACGCACTATTAAGAGGAGGTTAGACTGTGCCAGGTTAGTGTTTGGGAAGCGTTGCAATTATAAAATGCCGCCGGATGCTCCGACGCCCGCTTCCTCCAAGAAGCGCAAGGATAAAACAGTGAAGCCTAGGGTTGAGGAACCGGCAGTCCCGGACGCCGGTTCTTTAGAAGGCTCAGTGGAGCCGGAGGTTTTGCCAGGAGTTTCTATAGAGTCCCAGGCAGAAACTTTACTCTTACAGGATGTGCCTTCTCAGGAGGTAGGCCAGGCTGAGGGGCCTTCTCAGGTGACTGTTCTTCCCTCTCTTGCCAAGGTAATTAGGGCCTCTCCTTCTGTTGCCAAAACTTCTTTGAGAGGTAGGCCTACTTCAGCTTCAGTGGGGCTTCTCCTAGCATTTCGGGTTCTGTTCCTAAGAAACATATGCTTAAAATGGCAGAAGATTTGATTACTATGATTAGGGGTTCTATGCCCCGCCTGATAAGAGGCCTAGGGTGGAACCGAGTTTGATAGTTTTGAACAGTGTTCAGAGGCTTCAGAATCTTCTGTGGAAGATATGCAGGAGTATCCTACTTATTCTGATTCTGATGTGGATGATTCCACCCCTACAGCTTCTCCACCTGAGGATTTCTCATTTTCAGAGACTTTGCATTCCATGAGGGAGCACTTTAAATGGGAAGGCCAGGATTACTCTGACTCCAGGAAAAGGCTTAGGAGTTCTTGTTTTACCCCAGCATAGGCCTTTAGCTATTCCTCCTGTGTTGAATGTGGTGGAAGATGTTTTGCAGAGGCTTCCCTGAACCCTGACTCTTTGCCTCCTGCTCCTGTTAAGCCTGATAGGTATTATAGGGTGCCCAACGCTCATAAATATTTGTTTAAGAGTCCTAGGGCGGACCCAGAAACTATTTCTCAAGGGCCTAAGGGTGTAAAGGCTTCTGTGGTTAAAAATCCTGTTCCCACTGATAAAGAGGCAAGGGCTTTGGATAGGTGGGGAAAGAAAGTGTATACTTCTTCCACTCTAGCCATGAGAGCTTTGAATTGTCAGTTTCACATGCTAAAATATCAGAATTATCTCCTTTCACAATTGAAATCTAAGGTGGATGCTTTGGCGGAAGGTATTGAGTGTAAAGAGTTGCTGGATTTGGTTCATGTGTCTGAACAAGTGGGTAAGCATTCTTTGCAATGTGGTTTTGATGCTGTACAGGCCTCCTCGAGGGTGGCTGCTACCAGTTCTGTTCTTCGCAGGCATGCCTGGTTGAAGGATCAGAATTTAGCTGAGCATGTTAAGACAAGGATTTTGGATGCTCCTTTACAGTCTGATGTGTTGTTTGGTTCGCCTGTGGAAGCAGTTTTAAAGAAAATGGAGGACAAAGCTAAGTCTATGCAAACTGTTAAAGATTTTTTGCAGGTGCAGCCACCGAAGTTTAGTAGAAATTGGCCTGCTAAGGGGTGGACATATCCTGCTTATGATTCTCAGTCTAGGGGTAGGTCTAGACGTGGTAGGGGCAGGGCTCAAGGTTCTTTTAGGCCTAGAACAGGGAGTTCACCTGCTCAGACTTCTGGTGAGGGCAGGGGTCAGTCCTTTCGTAAACAGACCCAATGACCTGTCTTTTCAGCTGCCAGCAGATTCACGTTTGGCAGCTCCTTTGGGAGGAAGACTGTCTCTTTTCACAGAAAACTGGGATTTAATTACTCAAGACAAATGGGTGTTGGATATCATTCACCACGGTTACAGATTTTATTTCCATACAATGCCCCCTTTCAAAGGCATGCCAGACGTTCCTCCTCAACAAAGAAAAGAGGCTCACAAGCAAGTTTTACAGTTACTTCACATAGGGGCCATCCAGCCAGTCCCTGTATCAGAAAGGGGCCTAGGATTTTATTCTCGCCTGTTCCTTGTACCAAAGAAGGGAAACACGTGGAGACCAATTTTGGATTTATCTATCCTCAACACTTATCTGGACATTCCCAAGTTCAAGATGTTGACGTTACAACAGCTTTTACCTCTGCTGGGCAAAAATCACTGGATGGTAACTTTAGATCTCAAAGAAGCTTACCTTCATGTGCCTATAAGGCTAAGTTGCAGGAAATATCTGAGGTTTCGAACTGGAAATTCTCATTATCAGTTCTCTGCATTGCCCTTTGGCTTATCTACTGCGCCCAGAGTGTTCACAAAGGTTCTGGCTCCAGTGATAGCTTACTTCAGGCTTCAAGGAATTCAAATCTATCCTTACTTGGACGACTGCCTGATTCTGGCTCAAGAAAGGGAAGTTCTTCTACAGCACCTGGAATATGTTATCGCAGTGCTAAGATGCCTAGGGTATTCTGTGAACGAAATAAAGTCCAGTCTAGTACCCTCTCAAGACATGTGCTTTCTGGGTGTGAGACTGAATACAGCAGCCCAGATGGCCTTTTAACCCCGGACAAACAAAAGAGTCTGTCACTTTACTTCCATCAACTATCTCATCAGTCCGTGCTGACTGCAAGGACAGTCCTTCAAGCATTAGGGTTCATGGCATCTTGTATTCTGGTGCTTCCCAATGCCAAACTGCATATGAGGAAGTTACAATGGTATCTCAAAATGTATGGACACAGCACTGCCAGGATTTGGACACTGTCATTCAAATAATACCTTGCCTTCAAAAGAATTCTTGTGGTGGGCTCAGGAATGTCACCTAAACAAGGGACTCTCTGTGACCCGCCAGAGGCAAGTCAGATCTTGACGACAGATGCCTCGGACATTGCTTGGGAGCTCATCTAAATGGAAAGTGGATACAAGACAAGTGGCCTGCCAGACTACAGCATCTACATATCAACATGAAAGAGATGTTAGCAGTCCAGTTTGCATTAATGGCTTTCAAGGAGTTACTTCTTCCAGGGCAGGTGTTGATTCTAACAGACAACACAACTGTCATGTGGTACATCAACAAGCAAGGGGAACACATTCTTATCCTCTATGCAGGCAAGCAATGATTTTATGGGAGACTGCGCTAAGCCTGCAACTAACTCTTCAGGCAAGGTTTCTGCCAGGAGCACAGAACTCCTTAGCAGATGTGTTAAGCAGACAAATCATGGATCCCCACGAGTGGAAACTGGATCTTCATGTATTTCAGAAACTGACAGTGTCATGGGGAACTCCAGACATAGATCTGTTCGCTTCTCCACTAAACCACCAGCTGCCAAAGTATTGCACAAAGGGGTTTCATCACACGGCTTGGAAAGTGGATGCTCTGTCTTTCAGTTGGAAAAACCTTCATGTGTATGCCTTTCCACCTCTACCTCTTCTTCCAAAGGTACTGTTAAAGGTCAGACAAGACAGGCCAAGGATGATTTTGATAGCTCCAGATTGGCCTCGGCAACACTGGTACCCTCTACTGTGGAGTCTGGTAAAGAAGCCTCCATGGCCTTTACCTCTGATTCCTCATCTGTTATCTCAGAAGGAAGGTCATCTGCTCAATGTCAAGCTACACTCTCTTCATCTAACAGCTTGGCATATTCTGTGTTGAAACACAGCAGGTCTCAACTTCCTCAACAAGTTTTAAATGTGATTATGGAAGCTAGAAGACCTAGTACAAGGAAAGTGTATGCAGAAAAATGGAAGAGATTTTTATTTTGGAGTACAGCAAGGCATTTGGAGATTTCTGAGCCTAATTTGAGTGTGGCTCTTCAATATCTTACTGAATTGTTGGACAAAGGTTTGTCCTTCTCTTCCATAAAGATTCATGCTGCAGCAATTTCAGCTCACTATGATTGTGACCCACCTTTGTTTTCGCATCCTTTGTTCAAGCAGTTTCTTAGAGGGGCAAAGAATATAAGACCCCCGTAGAGCTCCTACTCCTGCTTGGGATCTCAATTTTGTGTTGGAAAAACTTACTCTACAACCTTTTGAGCCTGCAGCTACTGCTGAATTGAAATACTTGTCATGGAAGACTGCTTTTCTGCTGGCTATTACTTCTGCAAGAAGGGTGTCTGAGTTGCAGGCCCTTATGGCAGTAGAGCCCTTTTTGATTTTCCATAAGGATAGGGTATCATTACGTACTAATCCTTCTTTTATGCCTAAGGTGGTTTCTAGTGTGGCTTTAAACCAAACTATTCATTTGCCTACGTTTTTGCAGAACCTCAAAATAAAGGGGAAAAGATTTTGCACACTTTAGATGTACACAGGCAATTGCGTTATTATTTAAGCAGGACTAAGGATTTTAGGCAGTCTCAGCAGTTGTTTGTTTCTTTTGCTTTGAGTTCTCAGGGCAAGCCTGTGTCAAAACAAACTATTTCTAGGTGGATTGGCTTTTGCATTGCATTTTGTTATTCCCATCATGGCAAGGAGATTCCAGCTGGGATTAGGCCTCATTCCACTAGGGCTACTGCCACTTCAACAGCATTTCTAAGGGGTGGCAACTAAGGATATTTTGGAAGCAGCTACTTGGAGTTCAGTGCATACTTTCTCTAAGCATTATCACCTTCCTATCTACTCTAAGTCTAGGGCTGGTTTTGCCACAGCTGTTTTGCAAGGCATGTTGTCAGCTCCTACTTCTTTATAATTTGCCAGCCTCCCTTACCTCTGCTTTGGGATTCTACCCAATAGTCAGGACTGCAGCAATGGAAGGCGAAGAACATAGTACAGTTTTGTACCTACCATAAATGTAGATGTTCGAGGATTCCATTGCTGCAGTCCAATTTACCCTCCCTCCTTCCCCTCTGTATTTAGGGGTGGTTGTGTAGGTGAGTTTACATGCTTATATTTTTGTATATATTGTTGTATATATTGTACATGTTTTTGGTGCAGGTTTTTTGGGACTTGTCTTTTTAGGATCTTCTGACATCTGGGGCAAGAAAAGACTGAGGATATGACGTCGGTCATGCGCATTAGTACCCTGACGTACTGACGTCAGTCTAGTGCGCCCTGACCGACGTCAGCCTTATACTCTGGTATTCGGGCCGACTGGGACGCGGACTATACCCAATAGTCAGGACTGCAGCAATGGAATCCTCGAACATCTACATTTATGGTAGGTACAAAACTGTACTCTACTGCCACTCAGTCAGGAGAGAGACAGACAGACAAAGGTCAGCAATATGTGGATTTTTTGCTTATCAGTAAGTTGCTTAAGTTGAGTCCCTTTTTGCTTTTCATCTGAAAATAAAGGGAAAGTAAGTTAAGCATTGTAATTCTGTACAAGAAAAGTAAAGCAAATGAACAGCACAAATCTGAGTGGGAACCCAAACTCTCTATGCCGTTGCCTGGGTAAGTGCAACATATCTACAGTCTGGTCAAGCAGAAAGGGGCTGCACTCATTCACAGCACAAAAAGGATAAAATTATATATGAAAAAAGGGTTTACATTCATATGGTCGAGCGCAAGTTGTTCGACCATGGATTTGAATGATTTTTCTCCGCGAATCCTGTAATGCCGAACAGTCAGAATGTTGTAAAAACACCGAATTCGATATTTCCAACACTCTACACCCTAAAACAAGTGCTAACTTCTTCTAATTCAGCTGTTCCCGTTAGGGGTCACCACAGCGGATCAGCTGTTTTTCATTTCTTCCTGTCCTCTGCATCTTGCTCTGTCACACCAACCACCTGCATGTCCTCTCTCACCACATCCATAAACCTTATCTTAGGGCTTCCTCTTTTCCTCTTACCTGGCAGCTCCATCCTTAGCATCCTTTTCTCAATATACCCAGCATCCCTCCTCAGCACGTCCAAACCAATGCAATCTCGCCTCTCTGACTTTCTCTCCAAACCGTCCAACCTGAGCTGACCCTCTAATATACTGATTAATAATCCTGTTCATCCTTGTCACACCCAGTGCAAATCTTAACATCTTTGACTCTGCCACTTCCAGCTCTGACTCCTGCCTTTTTGTCAGTGCCACTGTCTCCAACCCATACAACATAGCTGGTCGCACTACCCTCTTGTAGACCTTCCCTTTCACTCTTACTGGTACCTGTCTGTCAAAAATCACTCCCGACACTCTTCTCCACCCATTCCATCCTGCCTGTACTCTCTTCTTCACCTCTCTTCCACACTCACGTCCTAAAACGAGTGCTAACATGGGTCAAAAAGGGGTTGGGATTTTGTGATTCGCAACACTTGCAATTGCAGTTTTGAGATGTTGCCGCACTCCTTTCGGCCATGCCCGCTCGAGCAATTTGCGCTTGACCATATGCATGTACACCGAAACAAGATGTACACACTTGGTTATTATTAAGAGATGCGTTTTAAAACAGACTGCTCATTAGGTAAACTGTTAGAAAGTGTTGCACATAATTTGCTTCATTGGCAGGCAGTGAGTGACATTTGATACAATAGAGGAGGCTTTGAGCTAGCTGCATTCATGTGCAAAGCACTATCTTCTCTGCAGTCAGTGTAGTTTATGTTGACTGTAATTTATTCTTCTTGTTGAGGATATGGATTCCAAAAACCTCTGTTTGTGTACTAGAAGCCAGCGTAAGATGTTTTAGCTGCACTGATACTTACGTAGTACCTTTTCACGTTTGCATTTGTTCTTTTATTATCTTGATTTGGTTTACCCACTGTTCATTGTGCTTTGTAATGTTATGTGACTCACCCTTCCTGCAAGCTATTAAATTACGTTTCTTTTGTTCTATGTATGAAGGCATTAAATAAAAAGCTTTTGATTAAAAAATAAATTCTTTATACATTCTTAAGTAGCAATTAAATTGTCAGGCGAACAGTAATAAAAACTGTGGCGTACATCTAATCACCCTTTCTTTCTTTCATCATCCGATTAATATTTTAAAAGTAGCATATACTTTTAAATTCATATTTTTGCAGGCTAGCATCACTGTTTGAATATCATCTTGTTGGGGGGGGTGCAGATCTATATATATTTTTAAAAGATGTCTTTGGCATCAGATTTGCTTGTACTGATAACATAATGCTAAGAAGCAGTAATGAAGGATTTATGTTTTTACACATTTTTTCCTGATATGACATTCACAGGCTTCGGTTTCCTGGAATCTTTATGTGTGCCTTGCATTCACCGCACTGTTTGGCATTCTTTATAGATTGTCTGAAGAGTACATTATCGTTTGCTCTTTGGTTGCCTGTGTTATTGAAGAAGACAGGAAGATAGGTCCCTGATATATGGCTTGTTCTTGCCAGCTGCACAAAAACTGTTTGCATTCAGCAGTGAATGTCCTTGTTCAGTCTGTATTTGACACATTTGGGAAGAACGTATTGGCGCAAGTTGAAACATGATGTTGTGTTTGCTTCTTTCTTCTTTACATAGAACACCCTTACTCATGCACCCTGCATTGTTAATGGTGTTTTTCAGGTTTTGTTTACTGTGCTTTTCCTTTTGAGTATGTTAGCTAACTACCTCAGCTAGCCTGGCTGCAGTGCTTGACATCACCTAACATTTTTAGAAATTACCTTTAATAGCTTAGTCTTCTTTCATTTAGGGGTCTCAAGGACAAATGCAAATCTGCCTTAGTAATGCAGATAAAGTAGCTTGCATCTGTCAGAGCATTGTGTGAGGTTCAAAGTGTGGGCATGACAGTCTTACATGTCACACTGCTTCATGCTGCCTGCATTTGCTGGCATCAGTTGTAGGCCTGGAGGTATGCATGTTGTGTTAAGTGTTGTGCCTGTGCATGACATGAGACACACAGCTGTACCTTTATCTGATGTTATCCATGTCATTATTCCTCACAGTAGGGTCTTGAATCCGTCAATGGATCGAAGCTGACAACTTTAGCTTAGACAGATTCAAGGCTCAAGCTCCTCCCACACCCATAATCCCCTGCTGCCCTCCAACCACCTGATCTTATTTGCTGGGTTCTGCAAAAGATGTGATCATTGGCTCTCGCTCAGATAAGTGCATTTTAAACATGTTTTCTGATTTAAACTTTGGATTTAAATTTAGTTTTAGTAATCCTCTCGTTACTTCCCTCCCCTAGACAGTCTAGCCTTTGTGTAGTATAGTTATTCCCCTTGTTTGTAAGTTAGTCATTTGGCGCCTTTTTTTTTTTTTTTTTTTTTTCTTCTCTAACTTGCTATTATTCTTTTAGAGTAGTGTTTGTGTTTAGACTTTTAGGTTATGTCTGAGAAACCCTCTGGGTTTAAGAAGTACTCCTCGTGCGGTTGGAAGATGCCCAATTCTGACTCGCACGAGGACTGCTTGTATTGTTTAGGGGCTCCTCACCTGGAGGTTGAATGCAACTTTTGTGCCACATTCAACCCATGGGCCTTAGCAGAGTGCTGCAATAAGCTGTTACTCAAAGGTGTGGCTCAGGGGGGTCCTTATGTTTCCTCTCCCCCCAAGGCCTCCCCTTCTGTTTCTAAATGGAATGATCCCCCATGCATTCGGGGGGTTCCTTCTTAAAAAAAAAAAACCTAGGCTGTCAGATCCTAGATCCCCGGATCTGATGCCAGCCCAGGCTATACAGAATTTGAGATTTTCGGATCCTAGATGCATGGATGCTTCTACTGGATCCATGGCCTCCTCGGATCGGGGGCTCTCAGATCCGGTCAAGACCAGCCTCAGATCAGACTAGTTTGTCGGATCAGACTACCTCTCTGCCTTCGGATCTCACAGGTGTGTCAGGTCCTCCTGTTGTTATAGAGGATTCGGCTTCGCATGCATCCTCCAGGCATTTGTTACCTTTAGCTCCTAGGCCTTGGAGCTGAACTCCAGAACTTAGACAAAAAATCTTCAGGGTCCAAGATTGGATCCCCAGCTAAGTCTACCCACTCATCCACTTCCTCCTGATCTTCCAGGAGCTTGTTGCCATTGGATATGGACAGGATGATGATGAGCTTCCTCAACGCCTAGTTAGAGTTGGGGCGTCTGGCATCCCCAGCCCACCTGGCTAGGGGAGCCTCTCCAAACCCAGGTCACCATTCTCCTCTTCCAACTCGAAGGGCTTTCAGAATCTCAGGACCCGGAAACCCACGGTGATATCCCAATGGTTTTGAGTCTTCCTTTTTTCTTAACTCCATCAGGGTCTCTGGTCTGCTCTTTTCCTCTGCCCTCAGATCAGAGTGGGTCCCAAGCTGGAGTGGTCGGCGCCGGCTCCCTGGGGATGGGATCTGGTCCGGGCCTTTCAGACCAGTCCCTACCCCCCTGGGGGCCTTGGCCCAAGACAGCTCGGGACTGGTATTGTCCAGGGGTTGCAAGGCTGTGTTGGGATACATTCTTCCTTTCTGGGTGTCTTCACCATCTGGGAATGGAGGGGGGACCTCTTCCAGCCCATCGACCTTCAGGGTGGTAGAGAAGACCTTCTCCAGGACTGGAACATCCATCTCCTGCTCCTTTGGGTCTAGCCCTACCCCTGCCTACCTTGGGTGATGAGGCCTCCCATCCAGTCCAGGGTCAGCCCTCCAGTACTAGCCTTCAGGGGGCTTCTTCCCCTCACAGGATCTCTGCATCTTCCGAGTCCTCCCCAGAGTTGCCATGGAGGAAGCATCTCGTAACAGAAATTGTAAGAGGAGTCACTCACAGAAGACATGGACCTCAATGAAGGAGACGGGTCCCCCAGATCTCTGCCCAATGATATCTCCTTTGGGGACATCCTGGAGATCCTTAGGCAAAAGGATGGATGGTCTCCCCAACCTCTGTCTTCAGAGGAGTCCGTGCTCCTGAAGGTGTTTGGGGGTGGCCCATCTACTTCCTGGGTGTTCCCCCCTGCTGAGTTGGTGGATCTTATCGCCCGCAAAGCTTGGATGAAACCTGACACTGTGGAACCAGTACCTAAGTGAGCCGACAACTTCCTAAGTCCTCCCATGGACCATCCTTTCTGGAGCAAAGGAGTCCATGTTGATGCCACTATGGTTGCCGCTGTCACCAAAAAGGAGGTGGTGGAGCAGAGCTCCATAGTCCATCCCCTGAACTGGGAGCCTCGGGTGATTGACCGGCATGGGCAGCGTGTGTTTGCTTCAGCTACCTTTGGACTGAGGACAATTAATTACTTGGCACACTTCACCCGCCTTCAAAGGGACTTGGTCATAGAACTCTCCACTTCCTTTACAGAGTTGTTGCCGCAGGAGGACCTCAGGAAGGTGTCTCCCAAGCTCTCTACTCTGACGCCCGTCGCTAATTTGTTGATGAGGTTAATTTCCAATGCAGCAGAAGCTATATCTCAAGCGGCATGTAGTGACATAGCTATAAGGTGACATGCTTGGTTATGAATATACAGGTTTGTGGAGGCCTTCAAACCGTCTTTTACCAATACTTCCTTTGACGGGTCCACCCTCTTTCAGCCTTCTGTGAAAGACTCTCTAATCTATAATGAGCAGGAAGGGAAGACCTTGTCTGCAGTTGGGGTCATTTTCTACTCCTCAGAGGTTATTTTCCAAGACCCAATGAGGAGCTAAGATGATGTGGATGTTCTTCGTGTTTCACTGTTGCAGTCATCACACTTGGCTTATCTGCCAGCAGGTAGCCCTCAGTCGGTCCGAATACCAGAGACTTAGTATTTCTGCATCGGTTGCTGTCGCTTCAGGACTGACGTCAGGTCGTCAGGGTATAAAACCAGGCAGCCAATGCCATTACATCAGTCTTTCTTGCCGAGGAGCCCGAAGCAGAAGCAGGTCGCACGAATGCCGGTCGGCCACTACCTGAGTTTTCGTTTCTGAAATTGAATCATCCTGAAGTCTTCTAAAGCTAAGTACCCCACTGGGGATCCTTTTTTCTTGCTCTAACCAATGTCAGAAAAAGTTAACAATTGTCTCGTCTGTGGAAAGCAAATACCACACTGAGATTTCCATTCTTACTGCGTCACCTGTTTAGGCCCAGACCACGATGTACCTCGCTGTTGGTTTTGTGCTTTGTTCAACGTCCGAACTATTCATCGTCGGGCCCTTATTGTAGCTAAATACTTTCGTTCTCGATCTCCATATTCCGAAATGGCTTCGGTAAGCCATCTGACTACCGACCTTCCAAAAAAATGCAAGGATAAAGACAGAGACAGACTGCACAGGTCCAAAACTGCCGACGACGCTTTTGTTAAGCTAGGCGCCAGTTCACTGGTGCTTTTGCAGCCTCTGATGCCCGCTTCGATGGATTCGCAGGCCGCTACCGAGACCCGCTCAGAGTCCAGTATGCTGTGAGACTCTTCTTTGACAAAGGAAGTCTCTACCTTGGATGGGTCCGGAGCCGCTGTGCAGGCACCAGCTTCTGAGGAAGTTCTTCGCATTACTGATATTCGACACAAACCAACAACTTTTTTTGCATCTTCAGTTCTTTCTAAAACTACCGAGTTTCTAAGGCCAATAGTATGAGCTACGCCTAAAAAAACGATGACCCAAACTTAAGCGCCTGCTTCCTTGCCACAATCTCAAATGCTTAAAGTGACAGAAGACCTGATTATGCTGATTAGGGAAAGCCAGCCTTTCCCCACTAAAAGAAAGGGAGACCTGTCCCCAGCAGCTTTAACTGACCAAGAGTCCGACGACTCTGAGGTTTCTGAATATGAAGACATGCCTTTATTTGCCTATGAGGATTCATATGCAGAGGAATCCATTCCTTCTGCTTCCCCTCCAGAGGATTTTTCTTTTGGTGAAACCCTACATACCTTGAGAGAGCATTTCCACTGGGAATGCCAGGATTATCCTCAGTCCAAAAAGAGACTCAGGGAATTTTTAGATTTACCACAGCACAGACCCTTAGCTATCCCACCTGTTGTGGATGATGTCTTTATGGAATCCAGTTTAACTCATGATACTTTACCCCCCTACTCCAAGGAAACCAGACAGGTACTATAGAGTCCCTGACTCTCACAAATTTATTTTCAAAAATCCTACTGCTGACCAAGAGGTCATCTCCCAAGGACCTAAAGGAATAAAAGCAACTACAGTTAAGAATCCCACCTCTTCAGATAGGGATTCCCGAGCTTTAGACAGATGGGGTAAAAAAGTGTACACCTCTGCAACTCTCGCCATTAGAGCATTGAATTGTCAGTTCCACATGCTGAACTACCAGCAACATACTATGGAACTTATTAAGCAAAAATGATCTACCTTTCCTGACTGTGCAGAAAATAATGAATTACAGGAGCTTATGAATTCTGCAAGCCAAGTCAGCAAACATACCCTGCAATGTGGGTTGGACGGTCTAGAGGCATCTTGCAGGGCAGCAGTCACAGGTTCTGTACTTAAATGGCATGCTTGCTTTAAGGAGCAGACCTTGCCAGACCATGGCAAATCAGAATCACTGGACACTCCTTTAAACAAGGACAATCTGTTTGGCACCAAAGCAGAAGAGGTTGAAAAAAAGATGGAAGAAAAGGCTAAGTCTTGGCAGACATTCAAAGATTTTTTGCAAGTGCAGCCTCTAAGATTCAGTAGGCATTGCCCCTCAAAACATTGGTCCTTTCCAGCCCCCTAAAGGCCATCTCAAACTAGACCCAGGGGAAACAGACCACCCAGATTACAGTCTCAAGGTATGCAGAGATCTAAGCAATGGAGTACCTCCACTTCTAAAACAGGGAGTGCTAAGCCACCCCCTTACGGAAAGAATTCACAGTGACTTCTCAGCTCCACTCCTCACCTCTGCCCAATTGCTCGTGCCCCTAGGAGGAAAACTTGCCCACCATACAAAAAAACTGGACCTCCATCACCAATGATCGATGGGTCCTCAACATAGTATCCCAGGTGTACAAATTCTATTTCCACACGCTGCCAACCCCAAAAGGGTTCCCAGACCTTCCTCCAAAATGTTTATATCACGTTATTGAACGCGAGTTAATCGGCCCCAAAACATCTAAACATGAAAATATCGAACATTCAGATCAGCAAATTTTTTCCCATGGAAAAAATTTGCTGTTCCGAAACACATACACACAACACAAACACATCAGACAAACAGCAACCACACAAATACACTTCAATTCCTACATCTAACGCTACACTAAACTAAACATACACTACTATCTACCCACTTACCTTAACCCAAACCCTAACCCTAAGATCCTTCGCTACCGCACACTCACCTAACCCATGCCCTTATCCTAACTCACTTAAACCGCCCCTTACCCTAAAGTCTGTCACTATCGCACACACGCCTAACCCGCGCCCTAACCCTAACTCACTTAATCCGCCCCTAACCCTAACGTACAAACAATCGCACACTTACCTGAACCCAACCCATAAATTTCCACCACACCGCTAAGAATAGCGAAGCCACAGAAACAGCCAACCGAATTCTGTCCCGAGGAAAGAATTCACTGTTCTGCAGCTTCGCTATTCTTAGCGTTCGCTGAATAATGTTCGATATCAGAACATTCGAAGTTTTAAGACTTCGATGTTCTGATATAGACCCCCTCCAAACCAGTGGGCAGAGGCACAAAACCAAGTTCAATCCCTGCTTTCCATAAGGGCAATTCATCCTGTTCCTACAGAACAGGTAGGCCAAGGTTTTTATTCCAGACTTTTCCTGGTACCCAGAAAAGAGGGCACCTGGCGCCCAATCTTAGATCTATCCATTCTAAACACCTTCCTGGTGATACCAACATTCAAAATGCTCACCCTACAGCAGCTTCTCCCTATGCTGACCAAAGATGCCTGTTTAGCCACCCTAGACCTAAAAGAAGCCTATCTGCACATCCCTTTCAGGGACTCATGGAGGAAATATCTACGTTTCAGGGCAGGATCTACGCATTATCAGTTCTCTGCACTTCCCTTTGGCTTATCCACTGTTCCCAGAGTCTTCACAAAATACCTGGCTCCAGCCGTTGCCTATTGCAGACAGAGAAAAATTCAAATTTACCCTTACTTGGATGATTGCCTGATTCAGGCAGACAGTCAGGAAAAGTTGTTGAAGACCTGACATTTGTAAAGGACATGCTAACCTCCGTGGGCTACACTATCAATGAAAATAAATCAAAACTAGTTCCCAGTCAAAAAATTGTATTCCTGGGAGCAAGCTTGGACACAGCATCCTGGATGGCATTCCTTACTCCAGAAAAACAAGCCTATCTGACAGGCTACTTTGCTCAAATGGCTACCAGAACCGAGCTGTCCGCAAGGAAAATCCTGCAGTCTCTAGGGTTCATGGCCTCCTGCATTCTACTAATTCCATATGCCAGACTGCATATGAGGAAACTTCAGTGGTACTTAAAAAGTCTTTGATGCCAACATTCTCAGGACCTGGAAACCATCATACCTGTCATACCTTGTCTAAGGACAGAGTTTCTTTGGTGGGCAGCAGCACCATGCAACCACAACAAGGGACTTCCCTTTACTCAACACCATGCTGCCCAAACCCTAACCACAGACGCCTCACACTATGCCTGGGGGGGGGGGGGGGGCACAACTGGACAACAAGTGCATTCAGGGCCACTGTTGCCCAAGTCAAATTCACCTGCACATCAACCAAAAAGAGATGATATCTGTTAAGCACGCTCTGACAGCTTTCAGATCCCACTATCACCAGGGGCCTTTTAATAAAAACCGACAACACCACAGTGATATGGTACATCAACAAGCAGGGGGGAACCCACTCTTATCCCCTCTGCAGGCTATCCATGAACCTGTGGAACATGGCCTTGGCTATGCAGATTCACATGCAAGCTCAATTCCTGCCAAGCAAACAAAACTCTCTGGCAGATGACTTAAGCAGAAATCTCCTAGACCCACACGAGTGGCAATTAGACCCCAACACCTTCAGCCTTCTAACCCAGAAATGGGGTACCTCAAAGGTGGACCTATTTGCCTCCCCCTACAATCACCAGCTCAGCGAATTCTGCACCAGGGTACCTCACAGCAAGGCCTGGAAAGTGGATGCCCTATCCTTCCAGTGGGTAAACCTCTCAATCTATGCATTTCTCTCTCTGCCTCTTCTTACAAGAGTACTACTCAAGATAAGGCAGGAAAAACCAAGGCCAATCCTGATTGGCCCAGACTGGCCACGCCAACACTGGTACCCACTACTGTACAGTCTGTCATTGGTGCCACCATGGCACCTACCCCAGATCCCAACCCTCCTCACTCAGCATGATGGACAGATCTTGCATCTGCAACTGCAGACCCTGAACCTTGCAGCCTGGCTTATTCCTTGAATTCTCCTCCAGTGGCCAGCCTAAGCAAGCAGGTTCTGGACGTCATTCGTGAAGCCAGAAGACCCAGTACAAGGAAATCCAATGCTGATAAGTGGAAAAGGTATTGTTCCTGGATTCACTCTAAAGGAGCAGATACAGCACAGCCCTCCTTATCTCGCATCCTGGATTACCTAGCAGACCTACTCCACAGACCCCTATCCTCTTCCATTAAGATCCATGCCTCAGCCATCTCTGCTCATTACAGCACTGAGCCACCTCTCTTCTCTTGCCCTCTCATCAAACAGTTCTTGAGAGAGGCTAACAACCTAAGGTCACCAAGAAGAGCCCACACCCCTGCTTGGAACCTTAACTTTGTGCTGGAAAAGCTCACGCTACCCCCACCCCCTTTGAGCCTGCAGCGTCAGCAGAGTTAAAATTCCTTTCTTGGAAAACAGCCTTGCTTCTGGTCATCACCAGCTAGAAGAGTGTCTGAGCTACAAGCACTTATGGCCGTGGAACCCTTCATTATTTTTCATGCTGATAGGGTCTCCCTCAGGACTAACCCTACTTTTATGCCTAAAGTGGTGTTCACTGTGGCTCTCAACCAATCTATCCATTTGCCTACCTTTTTCCCTAATCCTCAAAATAAGGGGGAAAGGATCCTACACTCTTTAGATGTGCACAGACAGCTCAGATTCTACCTTGATAGGACTAAGCCCTTCAGGAAATCTGACCAGTTACTAGTCAGCTTTGCACCAGGGCAGAGGGCAAGGCCATATCAAAACAGACCATCTCCAAGTGGATAGCACACTGTATCCATTTCTGTTACAAACACCATGGGATACCACCCCCTCAGGGGGTCAGAACGCATTCCACTAGGACAACTTAAACCTCTGCAGATTTTCTCAGAGGAGTCCCTAACAGGGACATTCTGGAAGCTGCTACTTGAAGTTCTGTTCACACCTTCACCAAGCATTACCACTTGCCTATCTTTTCCAAATTCAGGGCAGGTTTTGCAACAGCAGTCCTGCAGGGCATACTAGCCAGCCCCAACTCTTCTTGACTGCCTCCACCCATTCTTCAGCTTTAGGAATCAACCCAAGTGTGATGACTGAAACAGTGAAACACGAACATAGTACAGTTGTATACACTTACCATGAATTTAGATGTTCGAGTGTATTCACTGTTGCAGTCCTGGTTTTCCACCCTCCAACCCCCTTGTCTCTCTCTCTCTCTCTCTCTCACCCACCCTTTACAGATGGTGTTTTTTCCACCATAACTTAGCTCCCGATTTGGGGGCTTCTGACATTTGGGGCAAGAAAAACTGATCTAATGGCGTCGGCTGCCTGTTTTTATACCCCTGACGACCTGATGTCAGTCCTGAAGTGACAGCAACCGACACAGAAATACTAATTCTCTGGTATTCAGGCCGACTGAGGGCTACCTGCTGGCAGATAACCCAAGTGTGATGACTGCAACAGTGAATACACTTGAACATCTACATTTATGGTAAGTGTACACAGCTGTACTTTCTGGAGGTCACAGTCTTTCTTTCAGGATGCTCCTGATGATTCCTCTTCCAGAGGCAGGGGGAGAGGATTCAATGGCAGATGCCACCCTAGAGGCAGGGGGGGGTCCACAAAATCAGTGCTCCAGGGGAACCTTTCTCTGAGTAGCCCTTTCAGCAATCATGAAATGTTGCCTGTCTGTCCTGCCCTGGAGGCAGTCGAAGATTGTCTTTCCTGTCACCCTGTACCCTGGGCAAGCATTATCTCTGATCACTGGGTGTTAGACATCATTTCCAGGAGTTATTTTATTCCCTTTTTTCAACCCCCTCCAATACGAAGGTATCTCCCTGATGTGCCACCCCACCAGAGGGAGTTGGCCTTCAAGGAAGTTCAGTAACTTCTTTAAAAAAGAGACATTCAAGAGGTCCCAGCAGGACAAAGAGGATTTGGAACTTACTCTCACTTATTTTTAGTACTAAAAAAGACCGGAGACCTGCATTCTGTTCTGGACCTGAGCGAGCTGAATCTATTCATCTAGAAGTCCAAGTTCCAGATGGTCACTGTTCATTCTATTCTGACTCTCTTATACAAGGCTGACTGGATGTCCTCAGTGGATCAGGTGGTCAAGGAGACACCTTTATTTCTGATTAGGGGCCAATCATTACTAGTTCAGACTCCTGTCCTTTGGCCTCACCACAACCCCCCGGGTGTTTACCAAATGTATGGCAGTGGTGGCGGCTCACCTGAGGCTGCAGGGATTCCAGGTGTTTCCGTACTTTGACGATTGGCTCCTCAGTGCACCCACGAAACATTGACTGTCATAAGCCATCCAATATGTTCTACACCTGTTGAACCAATTGGGAGTAGCAGTGAACCTCTCAAAGTCAATTCTGGTTCTGTTGCAGAAATTAGAGTTCATAGGAGTTCAGCTAGACTCCAATTCAGAGATTGCAACATTACCTTCTTGTGGAGCATAGCTGATCAAGGAACAGGTCAGGCAATTCTTAAATCTTTTGAATCCTCTAGTCCACTTAGTTCTTCAGCCCCTAGGATCCATGGCCAAGCCATACAGCTTGTGCTATTAGCAAGGTATCATATGCGAGTGGACCTTGGAGGTTCAGTGGTCTGTCCTGCCTCAACCCATGTCCATGTCCATAAAATGAACGCCAGTGTGCAGACAAAACCTTCTTTGGTAGTTTTAGTCTCAGGATATCAGTCTAAGCAGGCCCTTTTCACTCCCTCCACCCAAGGTCACAGTGACCGCAGATGCTTCCCAGTTGGGGTAGGGGTGCGGGGGCATTTCCGGGGAGAACAGTTCAAGGCACATGGTCCCGCTTAGAGACCAAATTTCATATAATTGTTTTAGAGATGAGAGCAGTCCTCCAACGTTACAAACCTTTCAGGATTGCCTCCCTCTGGGGACAGTTGCAATTCAGATGGAGAACATGGCAGTGGTCTGGTACATCAACAAACAAGGGGGAACACAATCTTACCTGTTATACAGAGAGGGCATAAGAGTGTGGGAACTGGCGATGTCTTCAAGCAGATTTCTTCTTGCAACACATATACCTGGGGACTCCAGCGTGTTGGCTGGCAAGGTCAGCAGAGCCATGTTGAGCCCTCACAAGTAGTCCCTCAGTCCAAAAGTGGCGAAACGGATCTTCGATCATTGTGTCAACCATGCTGCGATCTCTTTGTCTTCCCTACCAACAACAAATGCAGCATGTACTTCACCCTGATCCCCCATCCCGGGGAGTCAATGAGGGATGCTGAAGTCCACAGTTGGCCTCCAGATCTCCTCTACACTTACCCTCCAATTCCTCTTATCCCGAAAGTTTTGCAGATAGTGCGATGCATGAAAACATCCATGATCCTCATTGCTCTTTTCTGGCCTTGTCAGGCATGGTTTCCCTTCCTAACATCCCATATGAAGTATCCTCCTTGGATATTGCATCTCCTTCAGGATCTGATCTCCCATCCCTCGGGGCTCCCTCTTCCCAGTCTTCGGACCCTTTGTTCTACTGCATGGTTTCTCCTATCCCAGTGATTTTGAAATGGTCCAGGCTAGCTTCCCCCTTCAAGAATATTGTCCTAGCCTCCCAAAAACCTTCTACCAGAAAAGTTTATAGTAGTAAATGGAAATGGTTTTCTATCTGGGTGAGGAGCAGGAATCTGGACCCCTTTTCTGCCTCTGTACCAGATATTCTCTTGTTCTTGTCCTCTCTTTTTCAGAAAGGGGCAAGTTTTTCTGCTGTAAAACTTCAGTTGGCTGCGATTTCCAATTTTCATGAGAATAGTGAACCTATGTTCTCTTCCAGACTCTGCAAAGTCTTCATGAAAGGCATCTTCTAAAACTGCCTGTTAAGGATCCTTCACCTCCTTGGTATTTGACCTTAGTGCTGCAATCTCTGACTCAGATCCCCTTTGACCCTGCTAGTTCATGCGATTTCAAATTCTTGTCATGGAAAACAGCCTTCCTGGTAGCCATAACTTTGGTTAAGAGGGTGTCTGAGCGCAAGCCCTCTTTCAGTTACTCCCCCACATATGGTTTTTCACAAAGGTAGAGTGTCTGTTAGAATTAATCCATCCTTTTTGCCCAAGGTTTCCACTGAATCCAATCTGAGTCAGTCTATTCAGTTATCACTTTTCTTTCCCAATTGTTCCAGTAAAGGAGAGTACATTCTGCATACTTTGGATGTACACAGGCAACTGTGATTTTATCTACATAGGACTAAGGAGTTTTGGAAATCAGACCAGCTCTTTGTGGCCTTTTCTCCAAATAGAGGTGGCCTTCATGTTTCTGAAGTGACTATCTCTAAATGGATCTCCAGCTGTATCTCCACATTCTACACCAACAAGCATCTTGCAGTAAAGGTTAGAGCTCATTCTACCAGGTCTGTGGCTACTTCTTCAGCCTTCCTGGCCAGACTCTCCATTGATGATATTTGTGCTTCCACCACTTGGTCTAAACCTCACACTTTTATATTATATTACAAACCGGATTTGGTTTCCAGGAACAGGGCTTCCTTTGGATCCACAGTGCTTCGATATGTCCTTCCTTGAGGCCACCAGGATTCTTACCCTAAATAACATCAGATAAAGAGTTATGTGCTTACCATAATTTGGCGTCTGTGTTATCCTGTGTCATTATTCCTCACATTTCCCTCCCGCCATCCCTCTTCCTTTTCGGGTCTGTGAGGAAGCTGGAGTATTGTGAGATCTAAAACTATCTCTTCTTTTTATACCTTTTTGGCTGTAGTGATAGTGTCTATGTCAGCAAACTCGATCTGAGGGTTAGAGGGTAGCAAAGGATTATGGGAGAGGGAGGAGCTTGAGCCTTGTATCTGTCTAAGCTAAAGTTGCCTGCTCGGATCCGATGAGAGATCCAAGACTTTACTGTGAAGAATGATGACATAGCATAACACAGATGCCAAGTTATGGTAAGTACATAACTCTTTTTCTGCCATGTCACATTTCTTTGAAGGTGGTGCAGGTTACATTGTGTCATCTCTTGCTGTAAATGCCAGTACAAGAATAATGTTTTTTATGGCATTCAGTACAGCTGTGACCTGCAAATAGCTAGCCCTCATTTCTGAAACAGAACTGCATATTTATCCCAGGCCCAATCCCCCAGTCCCTTATGGACAAGGAGAGTAGCTAGTTGGGTGTACCTGTGAGATTTCAATGGCTAGGCTGCCAAACATGTAACTGGTCATTTGCCTAGCAGTAACCTGTGAAACTATGAATCAGGCAGTTCTGACTGCCACCAACTTCTTTGCTCTTTCATTTGCCCTTTTTTTTAATGGCATTAGATTTATGGAATCATATTTTACGCTTAGGCTCTTCTGTGAACTTTCTAACAGAAAGTCAAGTGAGCTTACCTTTTAGGTAATTGATTATCTGCAGAAATGGTAGAATAGACACAGTTAACCATAAATGGATTCATGGATGTTAACTGAATAAACATCTTGGTGTACATTATCATCACCAGAAAGACAACATAACAAAACATTAACTTAAAGCACTGAAAACATGATGTGATGTTGTCCTATCTCGCCTTCATTCATACTAGGTTTGGTTAGGATCCGATCCTCAGATCCATCTCTGCCTTTATTTCCAAGCTCGAGGCTCTCTGTCAGCTTGTGGCTCAATCCCTATCCTAGCATGCACTAGAACCCTCTCCAGATCTCGTTTGCCACTAAACAGGATCGGCTAACTATTATCTTTCTTTACCTGTTTTTTGCTATTTCGAAGTTACAAATTTTTCCTCTGACATTTATCTTTAATAGTGTGAATAAGTGGCTAGTATTTTTCCACTATTGTGTTGTGTTTTGCAATTGGCCGTCATGTTTCATTAGGCCTTGTTGTTCCCTCTTCCCGCTTTTATTGTGCACTAAACTGTTAAATAGCCTTTTTCCTTCTAATTTCTTGTTAGTGTTTCTACCACAGTTTTTTTTTTACAGTTTGTTTAAGTTATAGGAGAACTGTATCCCCCCCCCAAAAAAAAATTCTGCATCTCAAAATCAATGTAATGACAATGTGTGACTGAATTCAGTTAAACAGCTTCAGTTAAAGTCTTGATTTTACCTGATTTAATAAAACCATAAGCTTCTACAAAAAAAAAAAAAAAAAAAACTAATGCAAGTCTACAACACCACAAACTGAAGCAAGAGACCATGTACTGATACCAAAAACTCAAAAATATGAAAGAGCTGAGGAATGGGTTGGACACCAACTGTTAGAAACACTACTTTTAATAAAATTAAAAAAAATGTAATAGCAGATAAGTGCTTTTGTCTCCAAGCTTACCACCAAGGAATTGAGATTTCATCAGACTGCTAACAGAACGTCATACATTCTTTTAAATTATGCAGAAGACATCTGATAACATCACATGACTGAAACTCACATGATTTAAAACATTCAAGTGCAAAGGTCATCAGATAATTTAACATGATTATAAATCACAAATATTGTGATATTCAGGTTTAACATTTAAAAGTCCTGAGTTTTTTAATAAAATGTAAAATTTACTGAGTAATTTAAAAATTACTATTTGAATTAATGACTATTTGCCATTTGCCTTCCAAGTATTCCAGATAGCCATCCTTATTACCACGTCTTACATTGTTACTTACAAAGTCAGTAACACTGAATAAAACCAGACAAACTGTTGTGTGTTGAAATTATTGGATACGTTTGTTTGATTATTAAAGGAGAACTAGTTTGTAAATTGCATGATTTATGTGCTTTTACAAATGTTGTGCTCATATTCAGAATCGCCAAACCAAGCAAAACATTTGCAGATTCTTAAGATAAGGTTTAGTTACATAAATAGTAATACAGTGTGGTCCAGATGTTCATCGTGTTACCCTGCTGCAGTCATCACACTTAGGTTATCCTGTCGTCAGGCGGTCCCGCAGTCGGCCGGAATTCCAAAGTCTTGGTCCGGTGTCGGTTGCTGTCGCTTCTTCCCTGACGTCAGTGTGCCAGGGGTATATATAATGCATCCGACGCCATTTTCTTCAGTCTTTCTTGCCGCACAGTGCCCGAAGCAGAAGCAGTTCGCAAGTGCCGGTCGGCCGACTCCTGAGATTTTCAAAGTCGAATTTCAGATCCGAAGTCTTCATTAAAGCTAAGTACCCTGTTGGGGAAACTTTTCTTGCCTCAGACCGATGTCAGAAAAAGTTAACAATTGTATTTCTTGTGGGAAGCAAATACCTCATAAGGATTTTCATTCTTACTGCATACCTTGCCTAGGCCCAGACCACGACGTCACTAGTTGTCATTTTTGTGCTAGGTTTAATAAGCGTACTATAAAAAGACGCTTTGATTTCGCACGACACTACTTTGGTAGAAAATTTAACTACAATATGCCGTCGGAGCAACTGACTACCGGCGTGCACAAAAAACGCAAGGATAAGGACAGGCAGCCTAGACCCAAACCAGACTCCGAGGCCTCGGCTGGTCCGGTCTCCGGTTCTCCGGTCTTCAGTGAGGCTCCGACGCAGCCCCTGACTACCGCAGACCTGGAACCTGAGACCACTTCGGAACTTTTGGCGGAAAGTACTAGGCTGACGCAGCCATTTTGTTTACCCCCTACCGACGACACTGCTGAAAAAGATGTCGGTGCTGCAGAAACACCTTCGGTTTCTGAAGGCATTTTCAGACCTAAGACGCTCACCATAAAAACGTATCCTAAGACTAAGACTCCTATTAAACCTAAAAAGACTGCACTTCAGTCCCCTGTTCAAGGCCCCATGCCTAAGAAACAGATGCTCAAAATGACTGAAGATTTGATCTCTTTAATCAGGGGTTCCCAACCCCCTCCTGACAAAAGGCCTAGACAAGAGGAAGATTATGCCTCCTCTGAACAAGTTTCTATTTCCTCAGGTTCCTCTGAGGACCAAGATTACTCCTTCTCCCCTTATGAAGATTCTGATGCTGAGGATTCTATTCCCTCAGCTTCTCCTCCTGAAGACTACTCCTTTGGGGAAACTTTACACACTATGAGGGAACATTTTCACTGGGAAGGTCAGGACTATTCTGACTCAAAGAAAAGGCTCAGAGAGTTTCTTTTACTCCCCCAGCACAGACCACTTGCCACCCCCCCCCCCCCAGTTTTAGACATTGTGGATGGTGTTTACTTAGAATCCAGTTTGAACCCAGATTCTCTGCCTCCTGCTCCGGCCAAACCTGATAGATACTACAGAGTGCCTGATTCCCACAAATTTCTTTATAAAAGTCCTGTTGCTGATCCAGAGATGATCTCCCAGGGTCCCAAAGGGGCTAAGGCTTCTATGGCTAAAAATCCTGTACCCTCTGAAAGGGACTCCAGAGCACTAGACAGGTGGGGGATAAAGGTTTACACCTCAGCTACTCTAGCTATGAGGGCACTAAATTGCCAGTTGCATATGCTAAAATATCAGCAATTCCTAATGTCTCAGTTAAAACAAAAAATGAGTACACTTCCTCAACAGTCTGAATTGAAAGAAATGCAGGATCTGTTGCATGCAACTGAACAGGTGGGCAAACATACTTTACAATGTGGGTTTGATTCTTTGGAGGCTTCCTGCAGAGCAGCTGTCACTGGGTCTGTTACACGTAGGCATGCTTGGTTAAAGGAACAAACTCTGCCTGATCATGTTAAAGCAAAGCTTCTAGATGCTCCCTTACAGCCGGATGTTCTTTTTGGAGTTAAAGCAGAAGAAGTCTTAAAGAAAATGGAGGATAAGGCAAAATCTATGCAGACAGTCAAAGATTTCCTACAGGTACAGCCCCCTCGCTTCAGCAGAAATTGGCCAACAAAAAATTGGTCCTTTCCAGGTACTGACAGACCACAGAGGGGTAAATACAGACGTCCAAGAGGCAGAGGACAACCACAAGCCCAGTATAAACCTCGACAATGGGGCACTGCAGCACAGAAGGGAGGAGAAGACAGGTCCCAAACTACCAGAAGGCAAACTCAATGACTTGCACCTCATCTGACCAAGCAACACTCTCTTGGCAGCCCCCTTGGGAGGAAAACCTGCTCTTTTTTCAGACAACTGGCACATTGTCACAAAGGACAAATGGGTCCTAGACATAATTTCACGAGGATACAGATTCCATTTTCACACCTTGCCAATGAAAAGAGGAATGCCAAACCTGCCACAAAATCAATGGGCAGAGGCACAAAAACAAATTACAGCACTCATGGATATGAGAGCCATTCATCTGGTACCTACACGAGAGCAAGGCCAAGGATTTTACTCACGACTCTTTCTAGTTCCCAGAAAGGACAATGCCCGGAGACCAATTCTGGACCTTTCATTTCTAAACACCTTCTTACAAGTACCCAAATTCAAGATGCTAACACTACAGCAGTTTCTTCCCATGTTGGGCAAGAAAGCATGGCTAGTAATGTTGGACCTCAAGGAGGCATACCTGCATGTCCCTATCAGACAAAGTTGCAGAAGATACCTCCGTTTCATTGCAGGTTCAACCCATTACCAATTCTCTGCACTGCCCTTTGGCTTATCTACTGCGCCCAGGGTCTTCACAAAATGCCTGGCACCAGTAATTGCATACTGCAGACAAAGAGGAATTCAAATATACCCATACCTGGACGACTGCCTCATACAAGCAGAAAGCAAGGACATCCTCTTACAACATCTGGCTTTTGTAAAACATCTTCTAAGTTGCCTGGGGTACACAGTAAATGAAAAGAAATCAAAACTAGTACCCTCACAAAATATGACATTCCTGTGTGCCAGCTTGAATACAACGGCCCAGAAGGCTTATCTGACGCCAGACAAACAACTACAACTGACTCAATATTTCAAAACAATGGCAACAAAGACCCAACTACCTGCAAGAAAAATTCTGCAGGTCTTGGGCTTCATGGCATCTTGTATAGTACTAATACCATTTGCAAAGCTGCTTATGAGGAAATTACAGTGGTACCTAAAAAGCGCATGGTCTCAACTTAGAATCCAGTTTGAACCCAGATTCTCTGCCTCCTGCTCCGGACAAACCTGATAGATACTACAGAGTGCCTGATTCCCACACATTTCTTTATAAAAGTCCTGTTGCTGATCCAGAGACGATCTCCCAGGTTCCCAAAGGGGCTAAGGCTTTTATGGCTAAAAATCCTGTACCCTCTGAAAGGGACTCCAGAGCACCAGACAGGTGGGGGATAAAGGTTTACACCTCAGCTACTCTAGCTATGAGGGCACTAAATTGCCAGTTGCATATGCTAAAATATCAGCAATTCCTAATGTCTCAGTTAAAACAAAAAATGAGTACACTTCCTCAACAGTCTGAATTGAAAGAAATGCAGGATCTGTTGCATGCAACTGAACAGGTGGGCAAACATACTTTACAATGTGGGTTTGATTCTTTGGAGGCTTCCTGCAGAGCAGCTGTCACTGGGTCTGTTACGTAGGCATGCTTGGTTAAAGGAACAAACTCTGCCTGATCATGTTAAAGCAAAGCTTCTAGACGCTCCCTTACAGCAGGATGTTCTTTTTGGAGTTAAAGCAGAAGAAGTCTTAAAGAAAATGGAGGATAAGGCAAAATCTGTGCAGACAGTCAAAGATTTCCTACAGGTACAGCCCCCTCGCTTCAGCAGAAATTAGCCAACAAAAAATTGGTCCTTTCCAGGTACTGACAGACCACAGAGGGGTAAATACAGACGTCCAAGAGGCAGAGGACAACCACAAGCCCAGTATAAACCTCGACAATGGGGCACTGCAGCACAGAAGGGAGGAGAAGACAGGTCCCAAACTACCAGAAGGCAAACTCAATGACTTGCACCTCATCTGACCAAGCAACACTCTCTTGGCAGCCCCCTTGGGAGGAAAACCTGCTCTTTTTTCAGACAACTGGCACATTGTCACAAAGGACAAATGGGTCCTAGACATAATTTCACGAGGATACAGATTCCATTTTCACACCTTGCCAATGAAAAGAGGAATGCCAAACCTGCCACAAAATCAATGGGCAGAGGCACAAAAACAAATTACAGCACTCATGGATATGAGAGCCATTCATCTGGTACCTACACGAGAGCAAGGCCAAGGATTTTACTCACGACTCTTTCTAGTTCCCAGAAAGGACAATGCCCGGAGACCAATTCTGGACCTTTCATTTCTAAACACCTTCTTACAAGTACCCAAATTCAAGATGCTAACACTACAGCAGCTTCTTCCCATGTTGGGCAAGAAAGCATGGCTAGTAATGTTGGACCTCAAGGAGGCATACCTGCATGTCCCTATCAGACAAAGTTGCAGAAGATACCTCCATTTCATTGCAGGTTCAACCCATTACCAATTATCTGCACTGCCCTTTGGCTTATCTACTGCACCCAGGGTCTTCACAAAATGCCTGGCACCAGTAATTGCATACTGCAGACAAAGAGGAATTCAAATATACCCATACCTGGACGACTGCCTCATACAAGCAGAAAGCAAGGACATCCTCTTACAACATCTGGCTTTTGTAAAACATCTTCTAAGTTGCCTGGGGTACACAGTAAATGAAAAGAAATCAAAACTAGTACCCTCACAAAATATGACATTCCTGTGTGCCAGCTTGAATACAACGGTCCAGAAGGCTTATCTGACACCAGACAAACAACTACAACTGACTCAATATTTCAAAACAATGGCAACAAAGACCCAACTAATGGCATCTTGTATACTACTAATACCATTTGCAAAGCTGCATATGAGGAAATTACAGTGGTACCTAAAAAGTGCATGGTCTCAACACAGCCACAGCTTGGACACAATGATATCTCTCATTCCCTGCCTACAACAGGAGTTTCTGTGGTGGTCACTGGCATGTCACCTCAACAAGGGTCAGCCTTTCACCTTGCCCCCAGCCAGGCAAACTATCACAACAGATGCATCAGACTACGCCTGGGTGGCACACATGGCAGGACAGTGCGTTCAAGGAGTATGGACTGCAGATCAAAGGAATCTGCACATCAATCAAAAAGAGATGCTAGCTGTACAGAATGCTCTGACAGCCTTCAAGAATCTGTTACATCCAGGACAACTTACAATAAGAACAGACAACACCACAGTAATGTGGTACATAAACAAACAAGGGGGTACACACTCCTACCCTCTATGCAGGCAAGCAATGACCTTGTGGAACACAGCTCTGTCTTACCAAGTTCAGTTACAAGCTCAGTTCCTGCCAGGACAAAAGAACACATTGGCAGACGACCTCAGCAGAAACATCATGGATCCCCACCAGTGGAAACTGGATCCACAAGTATTTGCAATGATAACTCAAAAATGGGGCCTTCCAGACATAGACCTGTTTGCCAGTCCTCAAAACTATCAACTAACAAAATTTTGTACAAGGACACTTCACCATCAAGCTTGGAAAGTGGACGCACTCTCATTCAGTTGGAAAAACCTGACAGTATATGCTTTCCCTCCATTGCCTCTCCTCACAAAGGTGCTTCTGAAAGTCAGAAAGGAGAGACCACGACTGATACTCATAGCCCCAGACTGGCCACGCCAGCACTGGTACCCACTATTGAGGAATATGGCCCAGGGCCCACCTTGGATCTTTCCACAAATTGCCCATTTGCTCACACAGCAAAACAATCAGATTCTTCACAGCCAGCTAAAAACCTTAAATCTGGCTGCATGGCAAATCACCTAAACATCCAGCCAGCTCCTCTTTCCCAAGCAGTTATGGATGTTATTCTTGAAGCTAGGAGGCCCAGCACCAGGAAGGCCTATTTGGACAAATGGAAAAGGTTTTGTGCCTGGAACCAAGCTAAAGGCCAAAACACACTTCAGCCTCACATGCCTATGGTTCTACAGTATTTAACTGAGATGCTGCACAATGGACTTTCTTTTTCTTCCATTAAAATCCATGCATCAGCTATTTCAGCCCACTACAACACGGAACCACCCTTATTTTCGCATCCACTTCTAAAGCAGTTCCTCAGAGGGGCAAAAAACATTAGGCCCCCCAGGAGAGCATGTACACCAACATGGGACCTAAATTTTGTTCTGGAAAAACTTACGCTACCTCGCTTTGAACCAGCTTTCTCTGCAGAACTGCAGTTCCTATCATGGAAGACTGCCCTGTTCTTAGCAATAACCTCAGAGCTGCAGGTACTAATGGCAGTGGAATCTTTCCTCATTTTCCATCAAGACAGAGTTTCTCTACGAACTAATCCTACCTTCATGCCAAAGGTGGTTTCCAGTGTGTCTTTAAATCAAACCATTCACTTACCCACCTTCTTCCCAAACCCACAGAACAAAGGAGAAAGACTCCTGCATTCCTTGGACATTCACAGGCAACTTCGCTACTACTTGGATAAAACTAAGGCTTTCAGAAAATCTGACCAGCTCTTTGTATCCTATGCTACAGCTTCTCAAGGGAAGGCTATATCAAAACAAACCATTTCCAAATGGATAGGACATTGCATTCGTTTCTGCTATACCCATCATGGAAAACTAGTTCCTGCTACCATTAGGCCCCACTCTACCAGGGCAACAGCTACATCTACAGCCTTCCTCAGGGGGGTTCCAACCAAGGAGATTTTGGAAGCTGCAACTTGGAGTTCAGTGCACACCTTTACCAAACACTATCACTTACCACTTTACTCTAAGACTAGGGCTGGCTTCACCACTGCAGTTCTGCAGGGCCTTCTAGCCTCCTCTAACCCTCTATAACTCCTCCATCCATCCATAGCTTTGGGATTCTACCCAAGTGTGATGACTGCAGCAGGGTAACACGATGAACATAGTACAGTTTTGTACCTACCATAAATGTAGATGTTCGAGTGTACACCCTGCTGCAGTCCAGGTTACCCTCCCTCCATCCCCTCTAGTCTAACTGGCTAAATCTCTACAATACCTTCCTGATGTGTTTGCTTATAGCTGGAGGGATTTTGTGTTTGTGCAAAAATTACTTAATTTGGTAATAATTACTGACCACCTTTTTGGGGGCACCTGACATCTGGGGCAAGAAAAACTGAAGAAAATAGCGTCGGATGCATTATATATACCCCTGGCGCACTGACGTCAGGGAAGAAGCGACAGCAACCAACGCCGGACCAAGACTTTGGAATTCCGGCCAACCGCGGGACCGCCTGATGACAGGATAACCCAAGTGTGATGACTGCAGCAGGGTGTACACTCGAACATTTACATTTATGGTAGGTACAAAACTGTACTTTCCACACCCCTAGTGAAACATTTATAACTTGTTGTCTGTGCAGAATTGTAAACACGGCTTGCTGTTTTTTCTGTAAGTTAACATGTTTTAGGAACTTAGGGATGGGATGAGTCCCCTCATTGAGTTTCATTACTGCTGTATGTTTTTTGCTCTGCAGATTATTATAAAGTAAATCTTAACTTGTTTATCTGTGAGACATGTATGGAGGCATATCTGTGAGGTATTTCATTATAGGGCCATTGTCATTGAAAGAAAAGTAGACATTATCCTGGGCCAACAATTTGACACATTCTGATCTGTGAGATGCATGCACTATTTTAAATGTGCTGTCAAGTATGAGTGATTCTCAGGTTATGTGATTTCTATCATAATAATAAAGGAAGTGTTAATAAAAAAAAATCCAATCACTGCAGTTCGAAGAACAATTAATTGTATTTAGCACTTTTGTATTACAAGTATCAGTTTTCTTTAGAATACTAAACAACATTAACCCGTATTTCATTTTCTTGGAACTTGCTGTGGTTGGAATGTTTTTTTTTTCTTTATCCTTTATTTTGTTCATTATTTGCCATACCTCCTTTGCTCCTTGGAATGGTTTGTCTGTGGTAATATGGGTAACATTGACATAAGTGTCATCTTTACCACAACTAATAATTTGTAGATGTATGTCAAGTGATGACATATTATTTCACGCTTAGGAGACTGCAGATATGTAGAGTAACTGAAATGCTATGCTTTAGAAGTTGGCTTTAATTACCATTTACCTTGAGTGAGGTACAGCATTGGTTTAGGCAGGCATCTGTAGTTTAAGAATAATAAAAAAAAATGGTTGAGGTTTGTCCTTAAGAGAAAAAAGAAAAACATGAAGGTGGCGGATTATAATGGGGACAATATGTGCAGTCAGCCTGGGTGCATGGCTCCAAGTGGATCCATGGCCAGCCTCACAATATATTGCATTGGCAGTCTGTCTAAAAAGAAAGATTTATTTGCACCATTTTTTATTACATTGAGCAGTACCACTAACTCATTTAATGTAGCAGTCGCTAATGTAACATTTTTAAAAAAAGGAGGTCTGTATACAATAATGTGACAAAGTTTTTGGAAATAAATGCTAACTAGATAACTGTTTCTTAGTAGTCAAGTGGTCAACTCAGTGCACGCATATACAGTACGTGCTGCTGATATTTTTAACATGGCGTTGGCATGTCAAAATAAATGCTTGAACTGGTAGTTGAACTTAGTTACTTAGCACCAAACTAGGGTAAATTTCTGACAATACACTGCATATTAATTGGTTCTGCCTTAAGTGAAAAAGGTTTTACTTCTCTTGGTATGAGGTTTGCTTACCTTTCAACTCTCCAAAATTTTGCAGTATGCCTAGATTTTGTGTCATATTTTTGGTCTGTTTTTCATAAAATTTGTGGTTTTCTGGTAAGCCATTTATGGTTGAAATCACTAAATAACAGCAGACAGCTGTGTATCAGACTTCATATCCTTCAGAAAAAAAATGCGTGTTAATGCAACATCTTGTTATTCTGCAAACTTTCTAAATTTGTAAGAACAATTTTTAAAGTCTTTTCCTGATGTTGAGCCTTTGTCCCTCCATTGTTTTTGTCTTGGTCCAGAATTCTTGAGCTTAGAGGTTGAGAGGTGTGGGTCAAAGAAGAATACATACCTCACATTTTGCCCTGTTTCTCATAAAAAAATAATTTCTGGTAAATCATTGAGGATTGCAGTCAGTTTGTATTGCAAGAAATGAGCGTTTCATACTCATTGTTTAGAATATTCATTTTGATGCAAAACCAATTGCTGTTATTTTAAGTGAATTAAAGTAATATTTAAAAATTGTTCCTGATGTTTGGATTTTTCACTGATTCTTGTGCAAGCAAGCTGAGAGTTACTGAGGAATGTGATGTATAAGGGAGGTAATAGGGCTGACTTTTTCTGTCCTGCTAGATGAAAAGTGAGACTGAATTACATGAGTTATGCTAGATTACAGTAGGGAATTGTAAGTGAAATGAAAAAGATGTGAGATGAATATGATGGTAGTGTTACCGCCTCAAAGCAAGACGTTCTCCGGTTTGATTCTTGGCTGGAGTGCCTTTTGTGTGGAGTCTGCATGTCCTCCTTGCATTCGTGTGGGTTTTCTCCGGGTACTCCTCTTTCCTCCCACTTTACAAAAACATGTGTCTGGAGCATTTCTCCTCGGGCCTTCACTGAAAATTTGCTTTGTTCCAAGTCGGACTTTCCTGGTAAACAAATGTTAAATAAATGTCTTCTGTGAATGCCTGGATGGTCATTATGTTTAAAACAGCATAGCTGTTGGCTAAGCAGATGGGTGCTTGAGAAAGGTACTGGCATTTTATTGTTTAGATGTTGGGATGAGGGGTGAAGAGAGTTAGTGCAGAGGTATGATGCGAGACATGAGATGTAAAAGATGAGGTCATGCAGGTGGTAAGGAAGCTTTAAAAGAGACGAAGGACAGAAACATTGGTAGTACAAAGCAACAGTGCCTTGCTGTTAGGGATAATATAAATAAGTTGCATACTGTTAGAAGCCAGGTGGTGTAAGTCGACTGACAAATTGTAATTTATGTTTCTCTTGTTGGCCGGGTGGTGGACTGATACAAACTGGACCCTTTTTATCCCCAGCCTGGAGGTTATAGTACAGCAAGACAAGGTAGTAGAATAGAAGGGTTAGGGTTAACACTCATGAGCAGTCCCCCTGTATTATCATACTCATGGGTGCTAACCCTAACTCTAACACTAGTCCTAACTCCAAAAGAACTGTAATGCTAACCCGAATCATAATACTATGCAGACATGTTACTTTGACACTGTTTACATTTGGGAGGTTTGAGTTCGGGTCAAATCATTTTTTGGTGTCTCTTTTGTGATATTTAGAGATTGAGGTAAGTAATTTCAGTTTAGTGTTAGGCACTGTTGTTCCATATACATAAATTAGTAACACTGCACATGTCATAGTGTCCCAGTCGGCATGGTGTACCTGTCTGAGCAATTGTATGTTTTTTACAGCATCACTGTGACATAGAAAACATAAGCCCTCCATTCTTTTAAGGCTGATCACCAGTTTCAGTGTAGCAAAGCTGTTTCTTCCATTCAACAGTAGTACCACAGCCTGTTCTGGAACACTTGGTACAGATGGGAGACCAACAGTCACATCACGCAGTACTGATGAAAGACTAACAGTCACATCACGCAGTACTGATGGGAGACAGTCACATCAGACAGTACTGATGGGTGACTAACAGTCACATCAGACAGTACTGATGGGTGACTAACAGTCACATCACCTGGTACAGATGGGAGACTAACAGTTACATCACCTGGTACAGATGGGAGACCAACAGTCACATCATGCAGTACTGATGAGAGACTAACAGTCACATCACGCAGTACTGATGGGAGACAGTCACATCAGACAGTACTGATGGGTGACTAACAGTCACATCACCTGGTACAGATGGGAGACTAACAGTTACATCACCTGGTACTGATGGGAGACTAACAGTCATACCACCTAGAACTGAAGGGAGACTAACATTTACATCACCCAGTACTGATGGGAGACTAACAGTCATACCACCTAGAACTGAAGGGAGACTAACATTTACATCACCCAGTACTGATGGGAGACTTAACAGTCACACCACCCTATACTGATGGGAGACTAACAGTCACATCACCCAGTACTGATGGGAGACTAACAGTCACATCAGTTGGTATTGATGGGAGACTAACAGTCACATCACGCAGTACTGAAGGGAGAGTAGCAATACCCCTTCATTAAGCAGGCTTTATCCAAATATTCCTGATGAAAATTTGCAATCACCAAATCATCAAAAAGAAAAGAAAAAGGACTGTCATGTATAGTTCTTTTTTTCTTTTTCTTTTAGGAGTGCATAAGGTGATGTTGAAGAAGGCTTCTCAGTGGCCAAGCATGCAATTATAATTTAAACTGTACCAGGCGGAGTCCCAGTCAGAACTGTTTTAGGTAAGGTGCAGTTGTTACATAAGCAGAACCTTAATCTGGTCACCAGCTTTTGATAAGAATTTGGACAGTTGGATGTATGGTCATTTTTAAGCAGCAGGTGACTTGTTTATCTTTCTGAGGGAAGGAGGAGGAAGAGGGTGTGTGATCTTGCACAGCTTTTCTGGTCTGTGGTGGGTACTGAAAGCAGTATATGTAGACGCATGTAGTACAGTGAATGGCACACAGTGTTGGGTGAGGGGCAGAACTTGCATGAAATATTTGTACTGCTGTGGTGTAAGTAAATATTGCAAGGGGGCAAAGGGTTTCTTCAACTCTTAACAAAGACTACCTTTAAGGAACAGGTAAAAGTCAACCACCCTACCGGACCTAAGAAGGACGACTGACCTATAATTAAAGGGTGGGTTGGGGGCAGGGGAGTACTTCACCTGTCATTCTTCAGCCGTGGCATGGATCAGGATACATAACATGCTTACCTGTATAAACATCAGACTGACTTCAGCACTGTTACACAACAACATATATGTGTGTGTAATGTGTGTCCTCATAATGTGAGTGAATGCCACGTGGAAATGTATATTTGTTTTGTCAAATAAACACAAAGTATACCCATAAAGTGCATTTGGAATCAACCACGTCATCTTATCCATGCTATTTTTTGCCTCCTGTTATCTTGTTTGTTCAGTGAAGGTAGTAAAATGACTGCATGTTAGTCAAATCAATAAAAATACATAATTTCTAGATTAATAAGGAGAGAAACATTCTTAGAAGTTTATATATTAATGTTAATAGTATATAAAGTTTAGAAAGAAGAATTGGAGTGTTAGAATGGTGTAGTAAATGTTTAGTAGACATAATAATATTAGAAGATGTTAACGGTAACAAAGGAAGAGAGATTACAAACAGAACTTTTATGGAGAAGAGGTATAATATGGAACTTGGGAGGAGAAACCTGCTCAGGATAGCTGTATTATATAGCACATCGATTACAATATTGGATTTTATTTTAGTTAAATTAGGACGATTATTTATGATAGGGCGGCCACGGTGGTGCAGCAGTTAGCGTTGCCGCCTCACAGCAAGAGGTTCTCTGGTTCGATCCTCGGCTGGGGTGCCTTCTGTGCGGAGTCTACATGTCCTCCCTGTGGTCACGTGGGTTTCCTCTGGGAGCTCCGGTTTCCTCCCACATCCCAAAGACATGCTGCAGGTGGATTGGACACACTAAATTGGCCCTAGGCGTGAGTGCGTGCGTGTGTGTGCCTTCTGTGGAAGGTTGGGTGCCGGGCTGGCAACTCGACACCATAAAACTCCACTGCCAATCATGAGCGGATGGTGATTCGCTGTGGCGACCCTTAACCGGGAAAAGCTGAAAGAAGAAGAAGAAGGACGATTATTTATGGTAGACCTAAGATGGGAAAATATGACTTTATAGATTTATAGCAGTATATGCATATGTACTGTATAAAGAGAGACAAAGATTGTTTCAAGACATACTGGATTATATAATAGTAAGTACAGATTAATATAGTAACAGGAGATTTCAATTGTGACTTAAGAAAAATAAAAAGGTAGGCTAGATAAGAAAAAAAATGAGGGAAGTCATGAAGTATGGAAATTTAGGGAGTAAAACATAAGTACATAGAAGAGAAAGAATGTTAAAACATAGACTAATTATTTCTTAGTATCCAAAAGTATAGAAATAGTTATAGAAGAAGCAGAGTGGAAACATGATTTTCGATCATATGGCAATATGGATAGAAAAGAAAATAACATGTAAAAATTGAAAAAGGGATTAAGATAATAAATGAGAAAATGTGGAACGAGAAAGGAAAAGATAATCTATTGGAATTATGGAAAGGTCATATGACTGTGAAAGAAAGTTATAATAATTGGTCAGAATGGTGGATGGCGTTTAAAAAGAAGTATAAAAATAATAATATACAATGGGAATATGGAATAAGACAAAAAGAAAATAAAAGAATGTATGGAAATGCAGAACAAGATATTAGAAAGTTTAGAGAAAAATGATAGAGTATTACAGAAAAGAAAAAAGACACATAAAATAAATCAAGAATCTCCATGTTTAAGTGAAATAGTAAAAGAAGAAAGTGACACAACAAAAGAAATGAAAATTAAAGATGAGAAAGCTGAAAAACAACAAGTGTTATGAATATATTGTAGTACAGTATGTTAAAGAGATGGTAAAGAAAAAAGAAAAGAAAATAAATGGAAGGTTAAGCAATTTCCAGAAGAAATAGAGATATTGATAAATAGATTAATGGAATTAGACACGGTGATAAAGAAAGTAAATCTTAAATCCACAACAGGTTCAGATGGTGTAGACTATTTAATGTATAATATGGAGCAATGGCAAAAATAAATCTGTCGTGTTCAATGAATAGTTAAATGATGGAATTTGTTATACACAAATTTGTAGTGGAATTGTGATATTTATTGGGAAGAAAGGAGAAAACTACGCGATGAAAAAACTGGAGACCAGTTGTGTTAAATAATACTGATTATAATTGTGAAAATAATACAAATAAGGTTAGAGAATAAAATAGATGTGGTATTAGAAGAGAATATTTATGGAGTTAATGGAAATTATTAATGACTATTAGGGAAACTGTAGATGTTAGAAAAGAAAATATGCAGATCAGCACTTTCCTGTGGCAGTTAACAGCGACGGCTACGTAGTGTTAGCACAGGCACTCCCCCAGTCACCCTCCCACATGCAAGCACTCAGTAAAACACACACGCACCCACACACACCACATACCCCATACCGTGTTGTCAGCATGTCTACAGTATCTCCTTTTTCCCTGCCCTGGTAATTCACATGTGAGTACATTTACAGTCCCTAATGTCAGACATTTGAGTTAAACATTTCATATCCTTCAGTAAATGCGTGCTATGGCAAAATCTGTTATTCTAGTGACTCACTGTAGTCGCGGTACAAGTTTGAGAGGTGCGCTTAATATTCCCTGTCCTTCTGTGTTGTACATCAAAAATGCTGCAAGCAATGCAAAGTGCTCAAGATCCTCAATATGTGTTAAAAATCCCTGCTGTACTACCTGGGTTAATGCAAGCTTTCATGTGCCAGGGGTGCAAGTCTCATATCCCTTCCCGTATTTCTAATTTGATTTTTTTTCACTTATTTATTTTCAGATGTTATCCATGGTGTTTAATGTCTCACCCTCAACCCACATTATGTTTAAATGCCACTCAAGCATGTTTTGCAGAGTAATCCCTAGTGTTTAGTGGATCCCTAACCCCCTGTGGGCTATTAAGACATGCAGCTAAAGACTTATCCCTAGTGGCTAATGGTTCCCCCACCCTTTCAATCCTTTTTCTGTTTCAGTCACTCAGTCATGAGTTTAAATCCTTGGTGGCTAGGGCTTCCCTCAACTTCTGATCATTGTTTCTTTTTAAGTGCCTTTCACGGATAAATTTACACCGGTATCACTGGTGGCTAGTAGTTCCCCCCACCCAATTTTTGCATGCTCTGCTTGTTAGTGTAGGGGTGTGTGAAGGTATGACAGCTACCCCAACCTACCCCCCCCCAACCACACACACACACTATACACATACCTACATACCTCTCAACCTGGTAACATCAAAAATCTGGACAAGGCCCATGAAAAATAGGTACAAATCTGTACGCTGATTAACATATAATTAGCATACATAATTATGTAACCCCGCCCACTCGAATGGAATCATGGGATACCAACTTTCAAACACAAACTGAAGAACAGACAACCAAAACATGGCACCAGAGTCCCCCTGCAGCCATACCAATGTCCCATTACCTGGCTATTTCGCCCCATTTGCCATAGACACTAATGTGTGCATACTGCTTTGCTTCTGCAATGATTTGGATTTTATTTTTACATTTTACTGTACAGCAATGCAGGCGCACTAACATCTGGTAAACAAAGCAATACTTACTGTCTCACAATGAAAATAGGCTTAGCATTAAAACTTCTCTGTTCTTGAAACTTATATTCATTGAAACAGCATTGAAACCCACACCACATCCAAAGAAAATGCATCTGGCTTAGCATTAAAACTTCTGTCCTTGAAACTTATATTCATTGAAACAGCATTGAAACCCACACCACATCCAAAGAAAATGCATCTGGCCAGTGGTGGATAAAGATTACCTTTGGGCCGTTTTCAAATCTTCTGCCCCTTGCACACAAAAGAAACATACATGTGTTCTTTCCTTTGATAAACCTTCCTGACTTCATTAAATTACATTCCTTGTATAATACAACACACTTGCGAGAGCACATTTTAAATTTATTGTCAGAACTTTTTTCCAGTAGGCTGTACTGTAGGCAATGAAACAAGACACATTAACCAATAATGACAAAACTGCCCAATTCAGTACATTTCCATCATAAGTCTACTTCCACACCCACACTATAAAATAGAATGACAGTAGCTAAGCCATAGGCATCTTGCACAGTGTATTGTACTTATTTTCAATTTCATTTTTGGGGGGTGGGGACAAAAGGTCAAAAAACCAAGGACACATTTTAAACATTGCTTGTATAATTTTGAAAAATTGCTAGAATAAAATGTTGTGTTACCAACATGCATTTCACTGGCAAGTTTTGAATCCAGGACCCTATGCACTACAGTCAGAACATACCACTATGCCAAATCAGCAGCTTCCTGAAACACAGGAAAACTGAAACTTAATGGCTATCATTTAGTGAATTCATTTCTCACCTCTCACCATAGCTCTCAACCTCTTAGCACAAAAAACCTTGACAAAGCCAATAATGGGGGAATACAGATTCAGTTCTCACTTCTCACCATAGCTCTCAACCTTTTAGCACAAAAACCCTGGACAAACAAAGCCAATAATTAGGGAATACAAATTCAGTTCTCACGTCTCACCATAGCTCTCAACTCTTAACACAAGAAACCTTGACACAGCTCATAAGTGGTGGTGGCTAGGGAGTAGGGACTTACCAGGGAGTCAGGGACACATTTAAAACATTGCGTGTATAATTTTGTAAAGTTGCTAGAATAAAATTTTATTTTTATTTATTTTTTTTATTTATTTTACATTTGTTAACCGGGCTAGTCTGACTGGATATATTTCCCTTTTCAGCAGAGGCCCGGGGAGAAAAGCTCCACAGAGAGAATAATAACTATTACATGCAATGCAAAAAGAAGTAGTATACAAAACATACTGTAACAGGACAATATTATACAAGGAATCAAACTTCTAATAGACATATATTAACACTTGTACCAAGGAGTACTCATGGCCTTTGAACACAAAACACAGGCATATGTTATTTAGATTAATCAAACATTATGGGAAAGAGAAAAGGATATTTAAGGACAGCTATGTAAGTAGGATAGTTTTCGATTAGATGTTTGTAGGTGTCCTTAGTAAACTGAGTAAAATGGTTAGGAGGGAGAAGGATAGAGGAGAGGTAAGTGATAGAATAGTGAGCAAATAAGTAGAAGGTAGTAAGGATCACAGAGATCAAAATGTAGAGGGGTGAGCAAAATACATGGGTTCAGTCTGGGTTAAGGCAGGGGCATAGCCAGTGTTTGGTGAGGTAGAGTCTAAGTTTTTGTTTGAAAAGGACAGGAGATGATATAGAAGTTAGTTCAGTGGGCAATAGGTTCCAGTGTTTACCAATGGAGTTAGAAAAGAGGGAGTCACCGGCAAGGTTATTGGATTTGGTGGCAGTGACTAGGAGTTTGTTAGAGGAGCGAAGAGAGCAAAGGTTAGAGTAAGGTGTGAGGAGGTTAGAAAATGAAGGGGTGTTGTTTGGCAGATAAAAAGATTTGTGGATGATGGGAAGTTGCGAAAGAAGCAACATGTTTTGTAATTCAAGCCAGTGAATTTGTTGTAGATTCAGGCAGTGATGTGTTCTGAATTGATTACCAGTAACAAATCTAGCTATACTATTGTAGGTGGTGGTCAACTTGGTAAGATTATTTTTTTTTAGGTTAGTGTAAATTGGTGAAGCATAGAGAAGAGTGGAGATGAGATGAGTGTGGGCCAAAGTAGCTTTGGCTGTTGGGGATAGGAATGCTCTAATTCTATAGAGGGAGCCCAGTTTTCTATGTACTGTTTTGATAGTGTTGTTTATGTGATAGTCAAAGGTATCGTGTTACTTATCACCAATTCACCATGCATTTTACTGAAAAGCTTTGAACCCAGCCAGGACTCTATGTACAGTATTTAGAAAATTAGACCAGCAACCTCATATAGGTACTACACAAACAAAACACGTTCCGACTGATTTAAAGAAACTCAAATGACTGGCCGACATCTGCGACATCATTCTGAAAGGAAATTGTTTTCGCAGTGAAAAGTTACTCAAGACACGGTGACGGGTATAAAAATAAAGCCCAAATCAGCTCCAAGCCTGCTCTACCTTCTGCCTCATCTCCTTTGAAATAAAAGTAATAAATCCCTGCTAAGACAGCCTCGACAGTGTACTTCCTCTAACTCTGACAGTTCTGAAATGCCTTTCTCCACAACGCACAGCCACAGATAAAGCAAACATATATTTTACATCGACCCGAGAAGTGTAAACATGCTTTTCTCAGCTTTTTTAAGGGGTGGTTTCCTACCTGACTTGTTTCCGAATGCCTGAATGCTGCCCAGAAAATCAGAAATTAATCCATTTTAAAACATCTTGGAGCGAGCCGAGAAGCTGTTTCTGAAGTTGAACTTCGAATAAGAATAACTCCGAACTGGCAGATGGAGCAGCTTAATTCTTAAAACTTGTTGCTGAAGCGCTAAAGCGCTCGTTTGAATAACCCGCTAACGCTAACTGCTCACCTCACACTCGCAGATCACGGGGAAAACCGGAAATGGGTCCTTGGAGCACTTAAGCTCAATTCCGACAGGCTGATAGCCCTGACGGTGCTGACGTCATCGCGCACGTGATGACGTCAGTGCAAAATAAAAAAATGTACGAAAATTTAAAAATAAAACTAGAACTAAAGCTCGGAAAAGTCGGAAATGGAGGGGTGCCACTCGTGAATCGTGGCACCCCAGTATTTGGACCCAAAACTCGGTAAAATCCGAGTTATTCGGTACGGTTGGGAGGTCTGCATACCTAACACAAACTCCCCTACTTCACACATACAGTCAGTCGTACATACAGACCCTCGCATACTTCCCACATACAGTCGCACATACAGACCCTCTCAGACACTCACTCACACACCTCCTAACACTATCTTAAATCTAAACTCACAAACCCTTGCCTCTACTGTGATGGACAAACATGGCCTGTTAAGGAAAAGCCAGGATCAGCCATGCTAGTTTACACAGGTGAGCAATTAGACGCCTTAATGCAGGTATTCTGGGGAAAGCACTTGACTAATTAGCATACGACTCCCCTGGACTGACTCATTAGCATCTAGTATGGCCACAAAGACAGCCCACCACAGTGTTGCATGTCTTCAGGCAAAAGCTCCATGGTGGGACTGTCTTTGAATTCTAAAACATTATTGAGAGGGATACATGATGTGTACCCCTCAAGGTAACCTTTATGAATGATGCCCATAGTAAGGCATCATAGAAGAAGTGCTAATTTACTTGCTTTTTAAATTTGAAACTACAGTTATGAAATTCTTAAAATGGTTCACAACATTTTTGTTATGCATTTTACAGCACATGCTGTGGGTTCCTTACATGATGCAAATAGCATTTGTGTATGCATGGGCAAAATGTTATTGGTACGATATGTGGACAAAATGCTCATAAAACTGCAGTAGAAAAACACAGTAATTTAACCTTTTTTTATTTAATCTCCTTCTTATCCCTTAGTATTGCAAACTTAGGGAGAAAACAAACAGTTTAGCCTATGGGACAATGATTTACTTCTGTAATTATGCAATCTAGATTTAAATTTGTAATAAGGCAAGGCACACTAATCATCTAAACCCAACCTGATTAGATAATTGTTGCACATTCAGTCCTGCAGACTTTAATATACCATGTCTTTTCACTGTTGTTTTTTGTATTTTATTAATTTATTGATGAGGTAAGTAAACTGGCCGTCAAGA
>NC_056733.1:596615891-596678391 GCF_019279795.1 Protopterus annectens
GGCTTTTGCAAGGTCCAGGTAGGCTGTGTGGACCACCTTCCCCTCGTCAATGGCCTTGGTGACTGTTTCAAAGAAATCGACCAGGTTTAAGAGGCAGGATCTGCCCTTAACAAAGCCAAACTGGGTAGGATCCAGTGTCTGTAGGTCCCCAATATCTTTTTTATGAGGTCCATGATGATCCTTTCCATAGCTTTGCAGACCAAGCTAGTCAGGCTTATGGGGCGATAGTTTCCAGGATCCGTTGAGGCACCACCTTTATGGAGAGGGACCACTGTTGCTGTACGCCACTCTTTGGGTACATATTCTGTGGTAAGGGTGAGATTGAACAGTAGTTTTATGTTTGGGTTTAGCTCTTCTTGGAGTTCATGTAGGACACAGCCCGGGACACCGTCTGGTCCCATTGATGCTGTGTTTTTTGCTTTGGAGAGGGCGGCTCTTACCTGAGCATCTGAGATGTCAGGGGGGGGCAGCACTCTGCTGGGATAGATATTTGCCCTTTTGGTGGGGAGGGGGGGAGAGAAGTTTGCGCTGAACCTGTCATCTAGGATGTTGGCAATGTCTGTGGGTTTGGTGTATTTTTTGTCATTTTGGACTAATTCTGAGCATATCTGGGAATTCCCACCCAGGTTCCTAACGTAACTAAAGAAAGCCTTGTGATTATCCTTAGTGTCCTGTGCAATTTGTCTCTCGAAGCTGGCCTTAGACGATTTTATGAGTGCCCGTAGTTTTTTGCTAACACTGATCAGAGATGCCTTCCTTTTTTGGGATTTTGCTCTATCATGTAGTAGCTTCCTCCTTCTGTTGTATAGTTTGTTTATGGCTGGGGTCCACCAGACAGGATGTCTGCCTTTGGAGGATTGGGTCTTGGTTTTATTTGGGATTGCATGATCCATGCATTCCTGAAGGTGCTCATAGAATGCTTTTATAAAGGATTCTGCGGTCTGGGCCGTATTTTCCACAGGTCCGGGGGCTTTGAAGGATTCCACCTCAGTTTTGAGGAGTGTGAAATTTGCTTTAGCGAAGTTTTTCACTGTGGTTTTCTGGGCAGGGGGTTGGGGTCGGGATGTGAATATCCAGTGAGATTAGTTTATGGTCTGATCTTACCAGTGAGGGATACACTTCTGGTCTGGAGCATAGAGTCCCCATGTTGGTGATGATCAGGTCCAGTATGTTTTCCCCTCTTGTGGGAGTGGTAACAAGTTGTTCCATAGCATTTGAGTTTATAAATTCTAGGAACCTTTGAGCTAGGGTGTTGGAGCTAGAGTAATGCTCCCAGTCTATGTTTGGGTAGTTGAAGTCGCCCAATATAATGGTGTTTGGAGAGACCTTCATATTTTCCAGTGTTCTCAGGAAGGCCGGGTGGGGTTCCTGGGTTTGGGAGGGTGGTCTGTAGCAGGCTATAAACTGGAAGGCAGTTTTACCCACTGTTAGTTGCACATGGATAGTCTCTGATGCTTCGTGCTGTGCCACCAACCTGGAGGTGTGGGTATCTTTGAAGAATATTGATACTCTCCCTCCTTTTCTGGTTCGGTCCAAGTTTTGGGGCTGAAAAGCATGGTATGAGGTATAACCTGGTAGTGCTGGGGTGCTCTCGGGAGCCTTGATCCAGGTTTCTGTTACTGCACAGATATCGATGTTCTCCATGCTAAGGAGAGTTTCGAGTGCATGCATCTTGAGGTTTAGACTTCTGGCGTTGAGTAGCATTACTCTTAGTTTCTTATCCCTTGTGATACCTATGGAGGTGGGTTTGTCTTTTTATCCTTGCCTAAAAAAGGCACTATGGGGGTAGCAAGAGCCTTTGCCAATATCCGAAAGCCCAGGGGTGACAGGTGCAAGCCGTCCCTAGCGAAGCATCGTGGCCTGTCGAGCATGTTATCCCAGGCTGACAGGCATTGGATCCCCTTTGAATGACACCAATACTTAAGCCAATTGTTGAAATTGATCATCTTGTCTTCATATTGTGGCATCATTCTTGGTGAGGGTAAGATGCTACTCAAGGTCAGGGTCATACCGGCCTGGGCCACATGCTCAGAGAGCTCCTCTATGTCTCTTTTCATGTAGTCCAGAGAGGTACGTCTCAGGTCATTCACACCAGCATGGACAATGACTGAGTCATATTTGTACTTGCCTTGGAGTGACCTGAGTGCTTGTGTTATGTGGCGGATCCTAGCACCTGACAGGCAGCTCACCGTGACCTTCTCCTTGTTCATCTAGTGAGCGGGACGTCAGTGTGCCTGACGATAGAGTCACCTATTACAAGTGTATCAGGTGTGTTGTTTAGCCTTAAGGGCTGTGACTGTTCGGCACACTGGCTTTGTGAGCTGTGTGTTGCACGTGTTTTGTTTTGGGGTAGCGGTTGCTTGGGTGTCTGCTTTGGAGGTCTCTGCTGCTTAGGCAGATTTTTATATATGTATATACATATATATACATATATATATATATATACATATAGATATATATTTATATATATATATATATATATATATATATATGTATATACATATATATATATATATATATATATATATATATATATATGTATATACATATATATATATATGTATATACATATATATATATATGTATATATATATATATATATACATATACATATATATATATTTATATATATATATGTATATATATGTATATATATGTATATATATATATGGACAGTTTAGAGGAGTCAGTCAGCATGAATATTTTTGGGAGGTGGGAAGAATCTGGGAGTGCCCAGAGAAAACCCACGCTACCATGAGCAGCCAACATGCAAACTGCACACATACAGTGGCAGGAGATCACACTGTGAGGCAGAGATTGTAACTATTAAGTCATGTACTACCCACTTTGTGTTTGCTGAAGTCTCATCTCTAAATTGTTAGATATAACAACACTTCTGTTAAACAAAATCAGAACCGGTATGTTTCTTTAATATAATTTTCCATGTGTTTATGCAGAAATTATGCTACATTTTTTTTGTACATGCATGCAGAAAATCTTTTTACAGTGGGTAAGGCACCATGCTATATGATGTATATTTAAAATGTGATTTATCTTTTTTTAAAAGTCAGCAGCTTTCTTAAAGACCTTTAAACTGTTCTGAGCATGCTTTGTTTGAAGTTGTTATGAAAAGGTGCTGTTTATCTGATATACTGAGGAGTTGTCAGCATCTAGTGTGGAGTGAAATGCAGGAGGTTCACAAGCTCTCTTGGCACAGACATGGTGGCCAAACACTGCTGCCTTTCCCAGTCTGGACATGCTACCACGTTATAGTGCAACCTCCACTCTTAGGCTGCCTGACCCAGTATGCGGTACTGCTTTGAACTCCTGTTCCTATTCACAGTACTTTTATGTCTGACTCAGTGTAATGTAACAAAGTAATATTATTTGCTGGCGTGTAAATGAGTTAGATAGCATGTAAAGGAGACAAAGGTGTTGAGTACGTAGCTATGTGTTTTTTGGTTCCCTGTTCTACAGGGGCAAACCTCTGACTACAACATTGAATAATCAAGGTTTTTGGGCCACAGAATGAGCCTAGTGGCTCCTTTCATATACACAGTTGACCCATTTGATCCTCCATCTTGGCCAAATAACCCATTTGTTCCATGGGCAAGACAAGTATCAGCTGTCAAAGCACTGGCCAGTGTGCAAACCTTCCAACTGTTCCTTTCCCCACCCCCCATCAACCTGCGAAATCCACTGTACCTGCATTGGGAGGTGCAGGCATTCATCTGCTCATGCACAACCTGAGGACCAGCAGCACATCTCTTATAGGGCAGGACAGGGTAGGCTGTTTGTGTTGCAGTGATTGCCAGTGCAGCAAGTCATGCTGACTCCCTTCTGCCAAGGATGGGTGAGCCAGCGTCAGCCGCTAACTCCCATCCTTCCCTCCCGGGCCGTCCAGCACCTGTGCCACTAGTTGAACATGATTCGTCTGAGGTGCATTTCTGTGTACCATTGGGATAGTGTTAAGTTAACCAGGTTTGAGTAGCAACCCGGGTGCTGGAGGGGCCAATAGAGTGGGGTAGAAGTGAAGTGGTCAAAACTTGCTCATCCATCCATCCTGGGGAGGGGCAGACTATGTTTTGTTACTGCACTGAAATGATGCCTTGGCTGCAGAGGTCAGAGTATCAGCACCTTCTCCAAGGACCTGGTATGCACTGGCCTTGCCAAATAACGTTTGTGTTTTAGCCGAAGTTGTTATGTGTGTAGAAGTGTGATCATCACACTAGGAGTGCAGCGAGCATAACTACAGCCACCATGGTAACAGGGGTAGGAATGATAAGAAATCCCTGATGGTTATCTGGATTATGGCCCTAGACAGAGAAAATGTGATGGTCAGCGTATGTGTCTGTCTGATGTTTTCGGGATTGAGTGTATGTTTTTTTCATCCCTGGGAAATCACTGTGTAGTGTAGCTGTTAAGGTAAAGATATTACTTTGCACTGGAAGAAGGATATTTTATTTTGGAGGATTCTTAAAGGGATGCATTTATACTATATGGACCTCTGACTGAGGCTAGAAACCTGTCTAAGGATGTATCAAAGAAGTAACTGGGGAAGACTAAGGCTCCCAAACAACAGTCAGTACATAGCAAGAAAATAAGTGATGAAACATGCGTTCTCTTTTTCTATGTTGATTCATGCCTCTTGGAAAGTGGCTTCATTCTAGGTTTTATCAGAGGCAGAAAATAGAACTCCGGTGCAGAAAAAAACAATATGCTTCAGAACTCTTTAACAGGTTAATAACTGCAGCATCACTGTTAAAGAAAGTACAGTTTTATTGACTGTATGCTCTTGCAGATAGTAAAAGAGAAAGTGCCCATTGTACATGCCTGGCTGAATGATGCAGATGGAGAAGGACAACAATGCTCTCCCCTGGCATCCATGCAAGTACTTCTGATCTCAGCATTTGTCTTATTCTTACACTCAGCACTGTCAGCTTTCTGATACAACACCCCCTAGTGACATGTACAATGTAGCTGGAGCAGCCCAATGCATTTAAGCTTCAGGAGACTCTGCTGTGTTTTTTTTATGATTAAAGGTCAAAAGCACTAAATAAATGTTATTATTTTGAGAAGTGTTCAAGTTCTTATTTGTGTTCACATTCATTTGAAGTTATAAAAGAGTTTTTTTTTTTAGTGTTTTAAAATCATTTTTACATGCTTGCTAGCTCATGCTGGTACATTTTGTATGTGTTTGATAAGCTGAGTTCAGTAAATCCTGTGTAGTAAGCATCAATATAATGGCATTGGCCTTCCGGTGCAGAAGCAAGGACCCATCTGTGATCCAGGCTATCCTAAGCAGGCTAACTGGGGAATGGGAGGCTAGAGTGCCTAATAGGTTGTCCTTCTTCCCTGGGAGGGAGGGGGTGCGGTAGTCAGGGTTGCACTAACATGTGGCAGTAGTAGTTGTGTGTATCGCTCTCCATCTCACAGATGTACAGACATAAACTGTTAGCTGCACGCATGGTTGCATGTTTATCAGTTACAGATGCCAGCAGACACTTGACTGTAGGTTAAGAAAATCTCTCTGACTGAACAAAATGGTTATATGGATGACATTACACTCGCAGTACCATCATATCAAATCTTTGCCTTTTCCCATTAATTTGAGCAGAGTAGTGTTGATCTGACACTGGACTTTCACAACCCTCATCATGGCCCTGCCATGCTATGGTTAGGTGGCCTAAAGAATGTAAAGATTTTTTTGAGAAGGGCAAGTTGGTAGCATAGGCTGTATGGAAACCTTTTAAGAAGCTTAGATCATTTATAATAAAATGTAAACATGCATTTTCTGAAGGATACAAAGTCTGAAACTCAAATGTATATCATTATTTAGTGACTTTGATACACAATTATTTTCCAGAAAACCACAAATTGTACAAGGAACAGTCCAAAAATATAACACAAATATCTGTACATTCTCCAAATTTCTGAAGAGTTGAGAGGTATGCTTCTGCAGCCCTGCTACTCAATTTTCATTTTCTGTTTTTTTCCACATACCAGACCTATGCAGCTTGACACAAATTAAAGTTACTTCATTGTACAGTAGTACATGAGGTTTCAATAAGTACTTCATAGCTATGTTACTCACTGAACTTTCAGTGCTGGAAGGGAACAAAAAAAAAATCCAAGTCTTACATGTGTGTTCTTATGTTAAATATAAGAACTGTAGAATTATTTTTAGATCCAACGTTGTCTATTTTTGTCAGATTCAACCTTTATGTTACTGAATCTCATCAGATTCTACCTCAGCAACTTTTTAGAACCAGGGGATACAGGACTCTTAACTCCTTCCCTAGCCATAATTCCATCTATTCCCCAAAATATGTCAGATCTTGTTTGCCGCTTTTTTTGGAAGGATGTGGTCTACAAGGGCTCTAATCTTCTTTGGGCAGATAGGTGATATTTTTCAGTATTGTTGCCAATGTTTGACTTTCTGGGTGTTTTTCCCATGTAATTTTACACCTTTCCTTAAATCACCTCCCTACTTAATTAAAAAAGATCTTCTCATGAGACTCTGCTGTCTTTCTGTCTACCTCTGCATGGCTGATTTTAGCTTAAATTTGATTCTTTTTCTTGTTTAGGGTCACCTTTAGCTAAAAGGACTAATACAATTTTCTACAGCTAGTGAATGTTACCATACTTGGGTATGGTTGTTTTTTTCTAGGTGTTTAACCGTTTTAAATGTTAAAGTGTTTAAACTGTTGTAGATTCTATTACAGTAGACATTCAAGGCTTCAAGAAGTGTTGGGTCTGCTGGCACAAATTCCCCCTCAGGACCTGCACTCCTTGTGTGTGTACTGTCTAGGTGTAGCACAGCTAGACTCAGACTGTGAGGCATGTGCCTCATTTGGTTCTAGAGCATTGCAAGGACTCAGGGAGAAATTGGCCATTAAGGGCCTTCTTCCCACCCAAGTGTGAACATCGTCTTCTGCTACTTTACAGTCTTCTTCCCCAACCAAATAGGTTGGGAAGCCTAAAACCTCAAAGGAGAAAGGGAGGGAGAAGGAATTGGAGAAAACATCTAGAAAATGCTCTTTCAGCACTTTTGGGTCTGGCTTCGAAGACTCCAGAGCATTCAGTTCTGGAAAACATTTGGATCTGTTCACTGACACCTCCTCCATGTTTCTGATCAAAGCCAGTGAGTCCTAGGCTTCACTTTCCCTTCCTACAGTAGACGAGGGTCCATCTTCGTCCCAGCCACCAAGTCCATCTGTTCCACAAGGAGCCTTATCAAAACAGAGATCAACAGGATGATGTTGAGCTTCTTCCAGATGCAGATTCAACTCTGGGTACTCCTGGCACTGTCTCCTTCTGGCACACCAAATTCTGTCCCAGCCACCCCTCTATTGATGTTTCCTGTTCTTGTCTGATCTTCTGTGGATCCAGTACTCTGCAGAGCACCTTCATCAGCATTGATGGTCCTTTCAACTTTGACTCCAGTTGTATCCCTTACTGATTTGAGTCTGATGTTGTCAGATGAGAACGAGCCATGAAGTTGAAGCCTCAGAACCGAGGCTTGAGGGGTGGGATAGACTCTGAAGTTATCAGAGCCATCTTTCTTTCTCTCTCTCTCTCTCTGTCTATCTCTCTGTTCCTCAGCACTCAATAGCTTAGTTGTGTTGTCGGTCTCAGAGCCGGGAGGAGTGTAGGGTCGTCCAGTTTTTACTTCAAAGGAGCACTTCTTTGGCTTCTATCACCTCCTCATTGTTGCAGGCATTTGAAAGGGTTCTTTTCAGACCATGAGAAGAGGTGTCTCTGCCATGTTCGGTTCCATCTTGTCCCCCTTTGGATTCTGCATCTGAGCTCCTACATCCTGATTGATGGGACAGTCAGCCTCTTTTAGTCTTGTAGGTACTCACCATGCAGGATCCCACTTTGATTCTGAACTCTCCCCGGAAGCTCAAGTGCAAAAAAGTTGTAGGAAATAGTCCTGTATAAGGATACACTTGGACTGTTCCCCGGAGTCAGTCAGAGAGGGCACAGACTTAGATGACAGAGAAAGGTCTCCATGCTCCCCTGTGGGAGACATCACCTTTAATGTCATTCTTGAACTGGTGAAACAGCGAGGGGGTTGGTCCACCAGTATGCACTCTCCTGAGGAGTCTGTGTGCCTCAAGGCTTTTTGGAACCTCTTGGGTGGTGCCATCTACTGATACCCTGTGGAGCTGATGGCACAGGGGGATTGGAAGGATCCTGATATGGTGGAGCCTGTCCCAAGGGATCCAAACAAGATCTTGGTCACCCCAAAGGACAGAGCACACTGGAGCAAGGGTCCCCAGTAGATGCCTTTGTTGTGGCAGCAACCACTAAGAAGGAGCTCTCAGAAGAGAGCATATCTCTCCATCCCCCAACAGGGAGTCAAGGGCACTGGACAGGTGTGGGAACCAGACATATATGCCAGCAGCATTTGCACTTAAAGCACTGAACTACCTTGCCCATATGATACATTTTCAGATGGGTCTGACCAAGGAGATTACTAAGTCCCTGTCTGGGTAACTTGCTGGCAGACATCCAGAAATCAGTGGAGTCCCAGTTGTCTACCCTACAATTAACATCCAGTGTGTACATTCATCTGCTTTGTAATGCATAGAGAAGCAGGCACTGGCATAGCCATCCACTGGCATGCTTGGATGTGATTATGCAACTTTGCAGAAGGCTTCATGACATCCTTTCTTAACACCTCTTTTGACGTTTCAACATTGTTTGGACCAAAGGTTAAGAAGACTCTCACCAGGAGCAAATAAGACAGTAAAACCCTGTCTGCCAGTTTAATCTGCTTCTCTGCTCCTCAGAGAACCTTTACTAGGAACTATAAGGGGGGAAAAAGATGTGGTTTAGCAAATCTCAGGGGTTTAACCAAGACACTCCTTTGGACAGACCATCTTGAAGCAGTTGCGGGGGGGGGGGGTGTAATTTCAATGGACATCTCCCTAGAGGTGGACTACAAAATCAGGGATTTTACAGTCGTTTCACTGAGAAATCCTATCAGTGTTCCTGAAGGGTTGCCCCACTGCTGTACTCTGGAGGAGTCAGTAGGGTGCTTATACCTGCACCCTCATGCCTACCAGGCCATCACACTTTGCACATGAATGTTGAGGATGATCACCTGAAGGTTACACTATTCCTTTTGTTTTTCCTCCTCAGAAAAAGATAAGAAGTCCCAACATACCACCGAGTCAGATAGAATCCGCAGCAGCAAAAATAAAAAAGCTGCTAGAAAAAAAGAGTTTTTCAGCAGGTCCCACAAGACCAGTTAGAATCCAGAGTCTTTTCCAGGTTCTTTTTAGTTTCGAAGAAAACTGAGGACCCAGGCCAGTCTTGGACCTAAGTGACGTCAATCACTTTGTGAAACAATGTTCTGGATGGTCACAATTCAGTCCATTCTACCTCTCTTGAGAAAGGCCAACTAAATATGTTCCATAAATCTCCAGGAAGCCTGTTATCATTTCAAGGTAATGAGACACTCCAGGAGATTTCTCCATTTTCATCAGGAAGCCAATAATTACCAGTTCAGAGCACTGCTCTTTGGTCTCACCACAGTCCCCCAGGTGTTTACTAAATGCATGGCCGTGGTAGCAGTGTATTTTGATTTCGGACTGCTGGGATTCCGTGTATTCCCATATTTAGACATTTGACTCCTTACCTCTCCAACCAGGGATCTGTGGTTCAAGAAAGGGACTTTTGCCCCATCTTCTCCAGCAATTAGGGATTAGAGTCAATGTAGGAAAGAGATATTGGGCACCTACACAATATTTAGAATTCATTGGATGCCAGTAAACAGTCAGTCAAATTGCCAAACTCCCAGAGTCTAGGACATCATCCCTACGCCAATTAGCAATTAAGGTTCTTCAGCACCCCTCTCCTCCCGCAAGACTTATTCTCTGGTTGCTAGGGCTGATGGCCTCAGCAATTATGATAGTTCCCCTAGCAAAACATTACATAAAACCTCTTCAGTGGACTCTGTTGGTTCAGTGGTCCCTAATATCACATCCATTATATGCTGAAATCCACCCAACCTCCATCTGTAGGATGCATATCAATTGGTGGTTGCCCTCCCTAGTGGTTTTGGACAGTCGACCAGTCTCCCTACCACCTATTGTTGCTACAGTAAACACGGATGCTTTCCCCCTGAGGTGGGGGGTGCATTTCAAAGGGAAAATGGTCCAAGTTTCTTGGTTACCTACAGAGGCCAGTCTTCACATCACTATCTTGGAGATGAGGGCAGTCCTCCTTGTGTTGCAGGCTTTTCAGGACGCCCTTCCTGAGGGTGTGATTTCTATCTAAATGGGCAACATAGTGGAATTCTGGTAACTGATACCGATTTTATTATGATGTGGGCAGCACAAGTTCTCAGTGATGCATATTGCACCTCTCAGTTCCAGGGCTTGAGTTTCAGCCATGAACTGTGGTCATGCTTTCTGTTGAGTTTTCATGTTTATACATGTCTACATGGGTTCTGTCTGCATACTCTTGAATACTAATATCTCCCCAAAACGTGGTTTGATTATTTGTCTGAATTTAGGGTTTGCTCCTTTCTTTTGTTGACAGTATAGTGATCTGACTAAGTTGTTTAAGCATTCCAGTTCATTAGTAGTGTTGGTTGTTTTTTTAAACACCATTATTAAAGTATTGCTTAAGACATAGGCACACACATGTTAACAGAAAAGAAACCAAACCATATTAACATTTTCTTCCATTTATATACATTATACATTACATATGTTGTCTTTCTTTAACGCAGCTGCCGTTCAGTCCAACATTACATAAATTGCTCAATACGTGCCTTCCCTTAAACCTCGCCGTCCCCAGAACATTATTCTGCATGCACTGTCCTCACAATTTCCATTTACTTTATGTGATTTGCTCCTTCTCTTTTTTTAAGATTCACTTCCAGTTTTTTATCTCTTTTACAATATTTAATACTTTAAATAGAGTTGGTTTAGATTTGGTTTCCATTTTCTAGTAATTGCTTTTTGGCATTCAACAGAATTAGACTTAACAAAGCCTTGCTATAACAAATTCAGAACCTGTATCCCAGCTCAGAAGAATCCTTTCCTTAGTTACAGCCATTTACTTCCCCAATATTTCTGATAGAGCATTCTGTAGGGAATTTTAAAAATCTGCTAATTCATTACACTCCCAAAACATGTTCCCAGTTACCTCACTTCCTTGTCATACCTCCAACATTTGCTGTCTGCATGAGGAAAAATGATTTAAAGTCTGCTTGAGGTATAAAAATACCTATTCAAATACTTACAAAGAAAAATTCTATGCCTTCTGGACTTTGTTGCATACTTGGGAGCCATACATATGTCCTGCCAAGTGTTTTTTACGTCAGTGCTGCTGATCACATGTGTTGGTCATGTATGTGCATGTACATTTCAAAGAAAATACATTGACTGAAACTTTTGAAGAGAAAAAGTCTGGGGTGTTTTTATATATATATATATATATATATATATATATATATATATATGTATATATGTATATATAGATTTTATATATATATATATATATATATATTGCCCCCCCCCCCCCCCCCGCTGGTTTGGTTGATATCTGTTTAACTGACCATATTTGGTTGACTATACATATAGTTAAAGGTGTGGGAGATTCACAATCCCTAAGTAGGGGAATATTCTCTTTCTCTGCGGATTGTGGAATCATGGAGTTAGTTTATATAATTAGCAAGGGGTGTGGGATATTGTTTTTGTTTTGTTTTTAAGTGTACATGTGCTAAGAAGCAACCTCGGCACATGCGTATTAGGAAGTCATCATTTCCGTTTTCGATGTCGAGTGGTTTACCTTTATGATGTTGACATTTGTTTTAGTCGACTCACTGAAGGTAAATCATATATGCATATAAATACACTGATGTAAATCAAGTATTTGAACACTGAAATGTCTGAATTCTTGAAATGCCTGCTAAAGAGTTTCTTTTCAAACATTGCTGTTATTTGGATGTGCAAGAACGTGGTACAGTGGAGATGTGAAATTTGTCATTTCCTCACTGTAGTGCGATATGCTTGTGTATATAATGAGCAGAGGATGGGATGCAAAAATTTTGCTTTTTTTTTGCTTGTTTTGTTTTTTAGATCATTGTGATGTCTAAGTGTTTGAACTTTTTTATTGTTTGAACACTTGTCCAACAGTTTTATTTATATATATATATATATATATATATATATATATATATATATATGTGTGTGTGTGTGTGTGTGTGTGTGTGTGTGTGTGTGTGAGTGTGTGTGTGTATATACATATATATATATATATATATATATATATATACACACACACACATACAGTGATATAGATGTGTGTGTGTATAGATGGATAAATAGATACAGACATAGATAGATGTAGATGTATCTATATATGGATGTAGTGAGACTGGTCTAACATACATTTTAATGATTGTATAAACAAATAATTGACAGTGGTAAATGTCAACAAAGTAATACAAAAATGTCACATGAGGCATCAACATAATTTCTGTAAAACTGTCAGTCTAAAAAAAGATCAATCTTAAGTCAGCAAAACATAAGTAGATTTACCATACACAGTAGTGCGTGTCCATTGTCACAGAATGCATGTAAATTAAAGTTACCTGATCATGTATGTCCATTGCATTCTTTGATTCACAATCTCCATGTACGAAATGAAGTTCAAGACATTCAGAAGGCGGCTATGTAATTATGGTAGTATTGACAGCAACAGAACATACATCAGTCAGCAAGCAGACTTGTAATGAGACATAAAAAGTAGTGTCTGCAGACACGAATGATAAAATATACCTTTTTAAGGATAACCATTAAGATGTAAGTCCAAATATATACTCAGATTGAATAGTACATTACTAATTGCAGTCAGTGAAATAATTAGGCATCATCGCATGTAATTGTAGAGATGAAGAATGAACATTAACTGCTGTAAAGTCATTTAGCAGTACTGATGTAGGGTCATTAGTTCATACATGTGCTGTTTTAAAATTATTTTTACCTGATTGAATTCTACGTATTTAGCAACAAGTAAAAGTTCCCAACAACGGAAAGATATCGGACATTATATGTGTGCTGTATGACTTGTCTAATGATGACATGTAGAAATTTAAAGTTTTATAGGATATTATTAAATGTAAGTGTGGACTGACTGCACAGTGCATATCACTAGCTATGGCAGACACAGTCATATGGATCTTTATGAGTAGCATTTCATCATTTTTTAGGTGTACTCTATAATTTAGATTTACATGTTTATCCTAAATGCACCTTATTCATTGAAGTGTCCCACATGTAAACATTGCATTCCTTACAAGCATGTTGAGTAAATATTACATTATATTTACCCTGTTTGCAGTATGCATACAATTATTCAGATAGTGGTATACACAAGCCCTACAGACCTATAACGTAATACTATCGACCACATGATGTAATGTTTTTTTTGCAAAGTTGTTGTTCTTTAATCTGCAAACCCATCACTATGTTGTGCATAACAAACTCCATGAATGCAACAATTGATAAGACATCATTAGATAATTAAATGTGATGTTTTTTCCTGATGTCCTTCAAGGATGCATCTGCAGTCCTAACAAATGGGTTGTCCTGGCCTCAGGCAGCCCTTCGGTCGGCCGGATTCCAAAGTCTGGGTCTGGCCTCGGCTGATGTCGCACTTCACCCGACGTCATAGCTGCAGTTCAGCGGGTATAAAGGCATCAGCCGACGCCATTTTCCCCAGTCTTTCTTGCCGCGTGGCGCCCTAAGCAGAAGCTGTTCGCAAGTGCCGGTCGGTCAGAACCAGAGATTGCTACTACCGAAGACTTCTAAAAAGCTAAGTACCCCGTTGGGGACTCTTTCTTGCCTCAGCCGATGTCAGAAAAAGTGAATAACTGTTTAACTTGTGGGAAACAAATACCTCATAAAGATTTCCACTCTTACTGCCTACCTTGTTTAGGCCCAGACCACGACGTAGCAGCCTGTCTAGCCTGTGCTTCTTTCAACCGACGGACACTTAGACGTCGGTCGGAATTTGCTGAGGAGTTTTTCGGCTCCGCTTTTGCTTACAACATGCCGTCGGAAACTCCGACTTCACAATTAGCTAAAAAGCGCAAGGAAAAGGACCGACACTCGCGGTCCGCGGTTTCGGCCGAAACCGCGGTTAAGTCAACCGCGAGTGTCTCGGTTTCGGCTGAAACCGAGCCCTCGGTTCTTCCTTCGGCCGAAAGCTTGCCTCCCACCGAGGCCTCATCCAGCATGGCTGAATCTGCTACTGAAATTCCACCTGCTCTTACAGGTTCACAGGATTTATCTGATACTATCCCTTTAGATATATCCACTCCTGCACGTGGAGCTGCTAGGCCCCCTGCATCCATGTCAATTAAGGCTTTTGCCAGGGCTAAAGCAGCAAAATCAACCAAGACTGTGCCTACTAAGACCCCCTCTCACAGGCCTAGCTCTAGTACTCAAATGCTTAGTCTAGCAGAGGATCTCATTTCTTTGATCAGGGGATCCCAACCTCACCCTGACAGGGCCTCTCTCCCACCTCCAGAGAAGAGGCCTAGAGCAGAGCCCCCTGAGCCAGTTTCTTCAGATTACTCTTCTGATGATTCAGAAAATACAAACCCTCCAGAAGGCCCTTATTCTCCTTATGAGGACTCTGATGCAGAAGACTCCATTCCTTCTGCCTCTCCGCCTGAGGAATTTTCTTTTGGGGAAACCTTGCATGCTATGAGGGAACAATTTCAATGGCAGGGCCAGGATTTTTCAGACTCTAGGAAAAGGCTTAGGACCTTTTGCATTTGCCACAGCATAGGCCTTTAGCCATTCCTCCAGTACTTACTGTTGTGGATGATGCATTTAATGATGCTTGTACTGCCCCTGATTCACTTCCTCCGGCCCCTGCTAAGCCCGACAGGTACTACAGGGTTCGGACACACATTATCATTTGTATAAGGCTCCTTTTGCAGATCCTGAAACTATTTCACAGGGACCCAAGGCTGTAGCAGCTACCTCTGCCAAAAACCCCCTCCCCTCTGAAAGGGAATCTAGGGCCTTAGAGAGATGGGGTAAAAAAGTTTATACTTCTGCTACTCTTTCGGCTAGGGCCTTAAACTGTCAATTCCACATGATTCAGTATCAGGAATTTATGTTAGACCAGTTAACTAAAAAACTGTCCTCGCCTGAACCATTAGACAAAACGTCTCTTCAGGAAATGGTACATAACATACAGCAGGTCAGTAATCATTCCTTAAAATGCGGCTATGATGCACTGGAGGCTTCCTTTAGATCAGCTATGACTGGTACAGTGATCAGAAGGCATGCATGGTTAAAAGAGCAGTCCTTACCAGACCATGTAAAATCAAAGCTCCTAGATGCTCCCATGGATAAGCATAATTTGTTTGGCTCACCTGCACAGCAGGTGCTGAAGAAGGTGGAAGAGAAAGCAAAATCTGTCCAGACAGTCAGACACCACCAGAGCACAGAGAGGCAGGAATAGGCGCCCAAGAGGCAGGGGTCAATCCAGAGGTGCCTACAGGGGACGTCAGTGGCAGCCTAACAACCAGCGAAGTACTGCCACAGATCCAGCCACCACCACTTCCACAGGACAATCACAGTGACTTGTCTCTGAGACCGCCTACCAGGGAACAACTAGAAGCACCCTTAGGCAGAAAACTAGCCTTATTTTCAGTAAACTGGCATCACATCACAGGAGACAAATGGATTTTACAGACAATAGACCACGGTTACAGGTTTCACTTCCATACTCTACCAAGGAAGAGAGGAATGCCAAACCTTCCTCCCAATCAGAAGACAAAAGCTCTACAACAAATACACCACTTACTAAGGATGAGAGCTATAGAAAGGGTACCGTCTATGGAACAAGGGCAAGGATTTTACTCCAGACTTTTCCTGGTGCCAAGAAAAGAAAACCAATGGAGACCTATTCTCGACCTGTCCGCTCTAAACACATACCTCATTGTTCCAAAATTCAAAATGCTGACCCTACAGCAGCTTCTTCCCATGCTGGGCAAGGAGTCTTGGCTGGTAATTCTAGATCTCAAGGAGGCATACCTGCACGTCCCCATACGACCAAATTGCAGAAGATACCTCAGATTTCTTGCAGGATCAGAGCATTATCAATTCTCAGCATTGCCCTTTGGCTTATCTACTGCGCCCAGAGTATTCACGAAATGCCTGGCATCAGTAATTGCTCATTGCAGGCTTCAGGGAATTCAAATTTACCCTTACCTGGACGACTGCCTGTTACAAGCGGACAACAAAAACAAATTAGAAAAAGATTTGAAAAAGGTCATTCATATACTGCAAGCCCTGGGATACACAGTCAATATTAAAAAGTCAAGGCTGATACCATCCCAGAGGATAACTTTCTTGGGTGCAGAGCTGGACACATCAAATCAAATGGCATCCCTCACAGCAGAAAAACAGAAGTACCTTCCTCTCTATTTCATGGCATTAACAAAGCAGAACCAGCTAACAGCAAGGAAAGTCCTGCAAGCCCTGGGTTACATGGCATCCTGCATAATATTGATTCCACATGCCAGACTACATATGAGAAAGTTACAATGGTACCTAAAGAATTTATGGTCTCAGCACAAGCACAGCCTAGAAACCCAAATTCCAATAATTCCATGCCTGAAGCAAGAATTCCAATGGTGGGCTCAGGCCTGTCAATCGAACAAAGGGCTGCCCTTCCACAGCACTCAACCAAGCCAGACTATCACAACGGACGCCTCAGACCTCAGTTGGGGGCACACATGCTGGACAAGTGCATACAAGGCTTATGGACTCAAGACCAGCTGAACCTACACATAAATCAAAAGGAGATGCTGGCAGTAAAACTGGCAATTCAGACATTCAGACCGTTTCTTCAACAGGGTCAATTGCTGATAAGGACGGACAACACCACAGTTATGTGGTACATCAACAAACAGGGAGGCACACATTCATACCCTCTATGCCGGATGGCAATGGACCTCTGGAATGTGGCCCTGAGCTACAACATTCAGCTCCAGGCAATATTTGTACCAGGAAAAGAAAATATACTAGCAGACATCCTAAGCAGAACTACCACGGATGCCCACGAATGGATGCTGCATCCAGACATCTTCAAATCCATTACAAGGAAATGGGGACTACCAGAAATAGACTTATTCGCATCCCCACACAACCACCAATTGAAAAAATTCTGCACAAGGACATACCACCCTCTGGCTTGGAAGGTGGACTCCCTATCTTTCAGTTGGGAAAACCTGACAGCATATGCATTCCCACCTCTTCCTTTGATGCACAAGGTGCTATTGAAGATCAAAGAAGACCGCCCAAGGATCATCCTGATAGCTCCAGACTGGCCGAGGCAGCATTGGTACCCATTACTGAGGAGTATGTCTCGGGAACAAATATGGCCTCTGCCCCTAGTTCCCTTACTGCTAACACAGAAAAACTTCAAAACCCTGCATCCAAACTTGAAACCGTTGCAGCTAGCTGCCTGGAACATTGCATAAGACAAAATAACCCAGATTTATCTCAAAGGGTTAAAGACATTATCTTGGAGGCTTGCAGACCCTCAACAAGGAAAACTTATTCAGCAAAATGGAAAAGATATCTCATTTGGAGTGCAGCTAAAGGAGAAGATGTGTCACTGGTAAACATAGCTAACATCCTGGAATACTTGGCAGAACTTTTCCACAATGGCCTGTCCTATTCTTCCATTAAGATTCATGCATCAGCTATTTCAGCAGAATACAACATGGACCCTCCAGTCTTCTCTCATCCTCTACTCAGGCAGTTTCTGAGAGGAATTAAAATGTAAAGCCACCAAGGAAGCCACCATTGCCCGCATGGGACTTGAACTTTGTGCTGGAAAAGTTGACACTCCCTCCTTTTGAACCAGCAGCAACAGCAAAATTACAGTACTTATCATGGAAAACTGCTTTCCTGCTTGCAATCACTTCAGCAAGAAGGGTTTCTGAATTACAGGCATTAATGGCAGTACAGCCCTTCCTTATCTTCCATCAAGACAGAGTGTCCATGAGAACTAATCCTACTTTTATGCCAAAGGTGGTCTCCAGGGTATCTCTAAACCAAGCTATCCACCTACCTACATTCTTCTGCAACCCACAGAACAGGGGAGAAAGATTATTACATACCTTGGATGTACATAGGCAATTGCGCTACTACCTGGACAGAACCAAGAGCAATAGAAAAACTGACCAGCTACTGGTAGCATATGCAACAGGAATGGAAGGAAAAGCAATTTCAAAACAGACAATCTCAAAGTGGATAGGAAATTGCATTAGATTTTGTTACTCTTACCATGGAAAGACAACTCCAGAAAACATCAGACCTCACTCCACAAGGGCTACAGCCACTACTACAGCTTTTTTACGAGGAGTGGCTACCAAAGACATTTTAGAGGCTGCTACTTGGAGCTCCGTGCATACATTTGCCAAGCATTATAATCTACCCTTATACTCCAGATCCCGAGCAGGTTTTGCCACTGCTGTTTTCCAAGGGATCTTAACTACACCATAATCTTATTATTACCTCCTCCCCCAGTTTGGCTATGGTATTCTACCCATTTGTTAGGACTGCAGATGCATCCTTGAAGGACATAGTACAGTTTTGTACCTACCATAAATGTAGATATCCAAGAGGTATGCATCTGCAGTCAGGATTACCCACCCTCCTTCCCCTCTGTGGTACTCCTAGGGTATTTGCCCATCTTGTAGCTAGCTGGGGGAATCTATTGTGGTGTATTTGTTTGTATATATGTATATACATGTTTATTTATATTTGCTCTCTATTGTTTGGAAACATTTCCATTTATCCAAATTTAGCCTTCCTAGAGGGCACCTGGCATCTGGGGCAAGAAACACTGAGGAAAATGGCGTTGGCTGATGCCTTTATACCCGCTGAACTGCAGCTATGACGTCGGGTGAAGTGCGACATCAGCCGAGGCCAGACCCAGACTTTGGAATCCGGCCGACCGAAGGGCTGCCTGAGGCCGGGACAACCCATTTGTTAGGACTGCAGATGCATACCTCTCGGACATCTACATTTATGGTAGGTACAAAACTGTACTTTTTGTAGTAAGTCACACTTTTCACCATATTTATTTGAATACTGTAAGGTTTACATGGCCGTTTTACTTTTCCCAGTATTATTTACGCAGTGAAATATACAGGTAACACCCTTTAAAATTCTAGTGTGTTGTCCGTTTCTCTGTTACCTGGAATATTGCATCTGTGTATCTGCATTGCAACAGCTGATTTTTTTCTTTGGTGTCACTGGTACACCTGATGCAACTCTGCTGCTTTTCTGCATTATATACTGCTGTTCTTTAGCAAGAACTTTCATTATAACCCTGATGGTAAAATTTTGTCTGCCAAGAAGGCTACAGACTCTCATATGCCATGATTCTACACTGTTTTGTGTTACTGGCAGGCCATCACACCACAGATCTACCACTCACCAGAAATTGTAATCAAAGGAAGTTGGAGGAAAGAGGGTAGCGGATGCTGCTGTGTTTCAGTTTTTCTTTGCCTGACTATCAATGTTTGCTGTCACATGTGAAGTGTTCTGTCAGCAGAGTGCATGTTTCTAAGGCATCAGATTTGGACTTGAAATGGTATACACATGAGCATGCGTTAATAAGCCTGAAATTCCATTTTGACATCATGTTTCATATATAAACCCGTGTTCTGAATTTTATGTAGTAAATCAATGCTGAAGTGAAAGTAACCCCAGTAACTCCCTCCATGTTTGCTACTGATACTTTGATAATTATATGTCATATAGCTGCATGCTACAAGTCACACGTGACATATGTAGGGTGTGCATGCAGATCACATGCTTCTAGAATCTCCTAGATGTACTGCCACATAATATTGTACATTTGTAAAGATTTTGTCCACCTCGCCCTCAGTACATACTCTGCAGACTGACAAAATCTCTCACCTTTTGCTGTACATGTAACATGGACAGTATACAGTTGTTTTCATGGACCACTTTTGTACTGTACTGTTAGCAATCCACATCTTACTATTGCACAGGTCTTTCATGTTATCAAATGTGGTCATGACAGTCACAGATATGTCAGTAATAGGATCTATGAAATTCTTATACTTCCACTCACTTCCTGTATTGGCCATAGTGTTGGACTCTTATGAATTCTATATTCCCCTCACAAGTACCTGTTACACCACTTCATTTAGTGCGTGATACTATCTGTGATTAGTTGTCTTCTTGATGGCAAAATGGTGGTAACATTTGCACTAATACCTTCTAAGCAATCGGCAGCAACTAAGCATGGAGCTTCATATGTAAATTCTGCTCTTTCTTATTTTTCCCTTCGTTTCATATCTGACTGATTGTCATCTGCTGCCACCAGCTCTTGTCACAGCACATCCCTTACATTTCTCTGATGGTTTTATTTAACAAGCCTAATACCTTCTTTGTAGTTTTTGCCTCTCCATAATGAAGAGGTATCCATCAATATTCAGCACGTTTTCTTTTCTGGGTTTGCACACATCGGTTTGTCTCTCCTAGTCTTCCAGGTGATGTTTCATCTCCTACAGTTTCTTGTGATGGTGTGATGTCAGTGTTAACATTTTTATGGCAGAGTTTTAGTTTGTATATGACAGATTCATTTGATATGTTAGCATGTCAGAATTGCAGTTAGTAAAGCTTTTATTACTTACTGTAATGTAAGCACTTACATTGAGCAACTACAGGAAGTTATAGGTAATGCTGCTACTTCACAAGTTCTTTGTAGTATGACAAGGGTCAAACGGATTACTTGATTACCTCATGCATGTATCAAAGAGACTGAACTGAGATGGTGAGCTATGCTATGCTATGTGGATTTTAATAACAATTATTGAAATATGACCTACAGTATACATGCCCTGATATGTTGTGCCATTACTTGATTAAAGTGTAAGGATTCCAGTGTGACATTACATCCTGTCACTGTTTGTAGAGCACTTAGTTTACTATGCATGATAATGTTTATCACCACAATGCACAGAAGAAGGGATTTTTAATTAGACCCTAACTGTGAGGAGTATTACTGCCGTCACAGTGGACTCCATGTAACCAGTACATTGATCTAAGAATAGTGTCTTAGGTTCCTGTAGTACTACAAACATATCTGCAGAGAATACAGCAGGTTAAGAGTATTTGCCATATGGCAGTCATTCTGTATGGTACATTTACTAGTTACATCATGCTAACTTAAAATCACCCTTCTTTAAGATTGACAGATGTCCTGACTGATTCACTGTTACAGTATTCTTAACAGATGGGCTTTGCTTGCTGACATCTAGCCAGGTACCAAAGCTTTACCGTAGTACAATGTTTAGATGATCACCTCAGCTCATATGCGTTGGGGTATAAAAGCAGACATACATACGAGAACCTCAGACTATCTTGTTGCCAGCCCAATCCCAGGTCACTAGGTACAGTAGCTTTGCTTGTCGGATCAGAAAAGTGCCCCTTTAGGGAACCTTCTAATTTCTTGTCTGTTTTTGGTTAATTTTTGTTAGATGTCAGCTAGGAGGGATAAGTGTGAGTGTGGTAGACAAATTCCATACAAAGACTTGCACATTAATTGTCTGTTTTGTTTAGGGTTCAAACTTGATCATAAATATTTTTCCATCTGCCAGCCCTTTGTCCCAAAATCTCCATCTGATGTAGGCTCTCCACACTTAACACATTTCTCAAGATCCATCGTCTTAAGTGCTTGGCTCAGTCCACTATGTCGAAAGGACCAGATGTAGGCCTTCCACCTTAAAAGAAACTTCAAACACCAGGAGAAGATTCTCCTGCTGTTGTTTTGGAATTGGACATACATGCTGAGGTGCTCAAACCCACTATATGACCATCAATTTCTCATGTGCCCTCTACTGTGACCCCTTCAGAGGCTGATATAGCTCCTGAGGTCTTGTAGGTGACAGAACCCTATGCCGAACCGGAAAACTTTCTATCGGAGGGCCCTCGTGGAGTCCCTCAGGTACTTGTGAGGGAAGAGATTCCCAGAGCCCTCATAGAAGTGCGACATGGTTCAGAGCTGCTTAAACTATGAAAAAAAAAATATAAAAACTCAAACACATGACATCACCTTATACATTCAAGAAAATGAGTGGTTTGATATCTGTCAAGGGCTTTTCAAAGCAATCATGTCCCTGAAACCCTCTTCCTCTGTGACTTCGCAAATCTCACCACATAAAAAGGCATTGGATTCCTCCTCTTCTGATGAGGAACTGGATAGGGATTTGGACCCGACCTTACACTACTCATCCCCAGTTCCATTCCACTGAACAGATTTCTTTAGATGGAGATTCCTTTTCTCCAGATTCCTCTTGGAAGAGCCCTCCTTTGGAGAAATCTTACAGAATATGATAAAAGTTTTCGAATGGCAGTCTAGACAAGTGTCTGAAGTGCAAAAAATAAATTATAAATTTTTGGAGTTGGGTACTACTGCTCTTCCTCCAGTCCTACATGTGTTAAAGGCTTACCTGGATGACTTTCAGACTAACTCCTCAGCTCCAGACTCTCATTCCTGTGCACCAGAAAGACCACACAGGTTCTACAAAGTTCCTGATTAACTCAATTACCTGTACAAAAATCCTGTGGTAGATTCTGCTGCGGTTTCTCTAGCTTCAGACAAATTTTCCAAGTTACTTCCTGGCACTAATGTTTTTCCTAATGACAAAGATAGTCAAGCAATGGACAGATTGGGGCAAGAAAGTTTATACTTTCTATACACTAACCTTTAGGGCTATAAATTATCAAATTCAAATAACCAGATTCTTGCTCTCGGTTTTACAATCCTTAAACAAAGAGTGGCTGTAGTGCTGTGACGGTTAGTGTTGCTGCCTCACAGCAGGAGGTTCTCCAGTTTGATACTTGGCTGGGGTACCTTCTCTGCAGAGTCAGCATGTCCTCCCTGTGGTTGTGGGGGTTTCCTCCAGGTGCTCTGGTTTCCTCCCACATCCCAAAGACATGCTGCAAGTGGATTGGACACTCTAAATTGGCCCTAGGTGTGAGTGTGTGGCTTCTGTGGAAGGTTGGGCACCGGGCTGGCAACTTGACACCATAAAACTCCACTGCTAATCGTTCTGTGGACTATTGTTCTGCTGTGGCGACCCCTAACGGGAAAAGCCGAAAGGAGAGGAAGAAACAAGGTTATCACAGAGCCACAGACTCCAGACTCAAAGCAGCTCATGCAGTCTTTAGTGGCTCAAGCTTCTCAAATAGCCAAGTTTAGTTTTAAGTGCAGCTGTGATGCTGTGGATGCATCTTCCAGGGTGACCTGCCACTGGATTTGTAATTAGAATGTATGCCTGGTTAAGGATCCAGCCTATCCCTGAAGGTTTTAAATTCTCCCTTGGATTACAATCTCATTTTTGGCCCCAAACTGCTAATCTATTTATGGCTTTGCAGGAACAGGACAAAACTATTAAAAATTGCCACCAAATCCTGAAGTCCACTGTTTCCAGGTAGCACAGAAATTATCCAGCTAAATCCTCCTCTTTCACCAAGAGAGATCCTAGAACTCCTCATAGACAAAGAGAAGTTCCCTATTCCTTCTTATCTTCCTCCCCAACCTGTCCCACTCTGTACTCCTCAAGTGCTGTAATACTTCTCCTCTGTATCTTTAACTCTTATTAACTCATATTTGCCTTCTTCCTTTTTTTTAGGTTGTAAGCCTGATCTGTTCACTACTGCCAAAGCAAGCTACCTCCTCCCATCTTTCTACCACATAAAACAGCCTTCAGCAAAACCTGAAAGCTTCAGCCCCACACTCTACCTTTAGTGAAGTACGTCTATTTAATAACAATTCCCTGCTGTATTTTTTTCTTTGTAAGGCCATCTGTTCACGCCCATACCAGGCCTCTACCCCCCTCCTCTTCCCAGATACTCCAGTGGCCTCTCTTGCTTCTCCTACCATTTCTCCACTAAACTATTCTTCCTCACTAACCTTTCTTAACATTTCACTACTCAGATACTTTCCTATCCCTACTGTCGTCACCTCACAATCTTCCTAACTCCTAGTCTGCTTCTGAACTCCCACAGACTTGATTTCACCCCGTAAACTCGCCCTGCTCTATTGGGTCAGTCTGCTCTCTCACTCACCTTCACACTCTCCTCTCCTGAACTTTCTAACGGCTTTTTCAGCTTTCTCTGCTGGACTACACATTGTTTTTCTAATATCTTGCTGCCTGCTGTTTCCTGGCTCAACCCACTCTGTTTGCCCTCTCTATGCTCGGGCTCACTCCGCTCCTCTGCCCTAGCCCCATTTCCACCCATCCCCTCTTCAATTTCCTTTATAGCTAACCTCAACATCCCCTCCTAATCTTCACTTCCAGCATACTCTGCCCTATCGAAAACATACCCGCCCGCCTGAACCCCTTCCCTTCTATTACACCTGCTTCACTTCAACCCTCCTAGGCTAACAACTCACCCTAATCCCTTAACAGTCATTACCTCTTCCTCCATCCTCCTCCTCCTCCACCTACCCAGTACACCTACTATGTAACTTCCTGTCTTAATTCCCTTCTCCCCACCCCACTCACTCTTTAGTAAACTCCCTCTCCTTCATTTCATCTCCAAAACTCTACTTCCTCTCTCACTTAATATCACACTCTCCACCATGCCCTATACTGCTCCCCCCTCCTCACTCCTCCCCCTCATCCTTTCCTCCCTTCTGCTACTGACCTTTAATCTTACCTCTTTCCACACTCATCTTTTTGTGTACTCTAGCTCTCCAACGTCCTCTTACTCCCATACACACTCCAACACACACTTCTCCTTTCCTATAGCACCCTCACTCTTTTCCTCATCTGAATTCAACCTTCCCAAAATCAAACTGCTTCCTACAACTCACACACCCATCAGAATAAAACAGAAATTAATCACCCTCTACTCATTATTATCTCATCTCTCTCATTCACTTAACACTCTCCTTGTTTCCAGTGACATTCACCCCAACCCAGGCCTGCAAGTTATGCATACTGCCCCTTCCCCTACCCCTCATACTCCCATGAACACTCCCAGTTCTCCTCCCAAGCATCTGTCTTTCTTCTCTCTCAATATCCACAGTATCCTAAATAAGATGACACAGTTTCACTCATGGATATCTCAATACTCTCCTCACATAGTTACCCTCTCAGAGACCTGGCTTAAGATTCTGCCTGGAAACTCTGGTCTAAGACTAAGTCTCCCTCCCACCTCCAAACCTATAGAGAACTCTGAAATCTCACTAAAAACACATTAATCATGATAAAAAGAATTTCTATCACTAACATCAGACCACACAATCCAAAAACCCTAAATAATTCTGGAATACTATCAACGAAATTCTCCACCCAGAAAATCCATCTACACCCAACCTTTGTCCCAACAACTCACCCCTCAAAACTACTACCACCTTTAATTCCTATTTTATTCATTCTATAAATCAAATAATGCAGACTTCTCTCTCACCTCATCCCTCACACTCTACAAGTCCCCCTCAGAACAACTCCCCCCTCACTCTAAAACCATTCTCTACAAGCTACATTAAAAAACTCCTTCTCAAGCTCAAACCCTGCTCCCCATCTGCAGACAACATGCCATCTGTCTTCCTAAAACTTGTTGTACCATCTGTAGCATACCCAGTTTCCATCCTAATTAACTGCTCTATCACTGAATCACCTGTTCCAACTCTTTGGAAAAAAATGTATACAATACCTATACACAGAGGCGGCAGTTCCTTAAAACTCTCAAACCTTCGACCAGTTGCTATACTTTCTCCCCTCTCCAAAATTCTACAACACTGTGTACACAAACAAATCATGGCCCACCTCCTAGAAGGTAACCTGATCAGCCCTACCCAACATGGCTTTCGCCCACACCACAGCACCTCCACTGCTCTCATTTCCTTCACCAACACCATTTCCCTAGCCAGAGATAACAATAAACTCATTTCCTGCCTTTTCTTAGATCTGTCTAAAGACTTTGACACTGTCTGTCAACCTATCCTCCTCTTAAAACTCACTCAGCTTAACCTCTCCACAGCAACTATATCCTGATTTAGCAGCTACCTCTCAGACTGACATCAATCTGTCAAATGGCTTTCTGCTCTCTCCCCCTTTCTTCCCATCAAAACAGGGGTCCCACAAGGCTCCATCCTTAGACCCCTTCTCTTTAACATCTTTATCAAGGAACTCCATAAATCTTGTCCCCAGTCATCCCTCATACAGTATGCAGATGACTGTACCCTTATATCCATAGCTGATAACCCAACTGAACGACTTACCCTCACACAAACATCATTTAACCTCACTGAAACCTGGCTAACAAGACACCAGCTCATACTTAATCTTCCCAAAAAACAAAACTCCTACTCTTTCTCCTAAAATCCCTCTCCCGTATTAAATCTTGTTTCACCATCTCTTCACTCAACTACACCATAATAGCTCCAGAAACCCAAACCAAGCTCCTTGGAGTAATCATAGATGACCAGCTGAAATTTGATCTTCACTTTCATCACGGCATAAAGAAAACCCATCAAAAGCTTGGTCTCCACTACCAAAACAAAAAATTCCTCACCCCCGAAACTAGAATAACACTAGCCAGTGTCTACCTCCTGCCCAACCTCTTCTGTAGCTCACAAATCTTTATTAATCTCCAGTCTACACTACTCTCCAAACTTGAATCTACCTATAACAAAGTGGCCAGATTTGCTGCTAACATGCCATCCAAATCTCACCACTGTCTGGCCCTCAAGTCACTTAACTGGCTTGAGTTTCCAAACCACCTCAAACTTACCCAACTCTTCATAATCCACTCCATTCTCAATAAACCCTCCTCCTGTCCAAGTCTTTCCTCGCTAGTCTCCCTATATTCCCCCGCCCGACCTCTTAGGAGCTCTGATCAAAGCTTGTTGCAAATTTACAAACCTAACAGATCTGCAGGTCAAAATATGTACAGCTACTCTCCAGCAATCCTCTGGAATAAGCTTTCCTTGACTCTGCGAAGCATGTCCCAGACCAAAAATTCAAGAGCCCACTCAAACAATACCTAACCCACCTCACAATATACCCCTGCAACCTCCTCCCCTGAAGCAAATCCTTATCTGGTTCACTACACATCCTCTCATATCTCTCTCTCCTTCCTGTTAATAGCTGTCTCTTTCCTTTTTACACCTTGCTGACTTCATCTTCCCCACTTTCCTCCATTCACCTACCTCCTGCCTCTATACTTCAGGTCTCCTTTCCCCTACCTACCTACCTCCTATCTGTAAGTAGATAATTTCCTGACTCTACCTAACTATTCAAACCATGGCCTCCACTATACTAACTACGATCTTAACTTCACACTCCATTTCCTAACACTTACTCCTTCTAACTCCTCCCCCCACATAATCCTAATTATTGGGCTTGTCTTACCATATTTTGCTCTCCTTCAAGCTTGTGACACTCAAAGAACATTACATCATGTCTTAGGTATACATTACTTTTTAAGGCTCTGTTACTAACACTATTAGCAATTATCTCTCGCTTCCCTCCATTATTGTAAATGCATTTGACAATTATTACTCTTTGTACTGCTTATTTACTGATGTTTGTAATCTTCTTTTTATCTGCTGTACATTGGAGCTTTTCTCCCCGGGCCTCCGCTGAAAAAGGGCTCTGTCCCAGTCGCACTTTCCCGGTCAAAAAATGTCAAGTAAATAAATAAATAAATAAATAAATAGAAGATTTCCAGACAAAAAATCAGAGGGACACTCCTTCTGGGAGAGCTTAGTTTAATAGCAAGGTTCCGGCTTCACAGTGCTGTAAGTTAGTGCACAGCGAAGCAGTCCAGGTGATAATACACTTCTGGGTGTCTGTGGGCTTACAGATGAATTTCTGTGGGTTTAACTAAAAAGACAAAAAAGAGAAAATATCTATGCAAGGTAAGGAAGGCAGAGAAGATACACAGGAGTCAGAGAAACATGGGCTAGGCGAATGTGAGAGTGGATGAGAAGGAGACAACAAAATAGACACAAAAGATGGTACCAGGAGAGAAGGAGGACAAAAAAAGAGAGCTTGACAAACAGTGGCAAAATCAGCATAGGATAGTAGCAGTAAGAAGCAATCTGAATTAGCAAACGGAGTCTCTAAATACATAAGAATAAAATAACAGTAGAGGCTACCAATGAGGAGATTTCAGTTCAGAGACTGTAAAAAAACTGTCTGCAGAGTATAGCTTCCTTCACTTTATCACAATCCTAGCCACTTATAGGACTGAATTTCCTTTAAAACATATGCCAGAAACACATCTAACTACTGTACAGATGAGCAAATAAAATGTCAATTATTTAGCTATGCTCAACCTAAGATAGCACACTTTACAGTCTGACATATCTATTATAATATGGAGTAGTTACACATTCAAGTAATGTAGAACGATGAGGAATAATTTGTGTTGGATGTCTTAAACTGTTATTACTCAGATATTTTACTGTATAAAAGATCTGTAGATGATATATTCATGTTGTGAGGAGGGACAGACCATGCTTTATATGACTTTGTGGACTATATGACTGATAGTGTTATTTTTCAGGTTTTGAAGTTACAGCCTCTGACAGTATAATAGAATTTCGAGATATTAAAAAAACTAACCGAGGATGGAAGATTTCTGGTATTCCACCACAGCAAAGGTCCACCATGATAGAGTCCTGTGTAAAACAGCAAGCAAATTTAATGGAAAAAGTAAAAACAGCATTAAAATTCCATAGTGATAAAACGATAAGCGCTTTCAGCTATTTAGCCTTCTTCAGATCGTTGCTTGCTGTTTGACACATGACTCTATCGTGGTGGATTTTTGCTGTGGTGGAATACCAGAGGTTTTTTCTTAGTTTAGTAGCAGGCCACTGTGACTATTTTCCACTCCCCCCTCCAATCACCACCTTTCTACCCCACTCTCAAAAAGACTTTCTGTTTCCTTTCATGTCTGGGAAACAATAACCTCAGACAAGTGGGTACTAACCATTATCAAGGAGGGCTACTCCATGTCCTGGGAGAACAGTTTAATTCTAGGGGGTATCCTTCCACCTCCTCCGACCAGTTGCATCTCATCCTATACAGCCATTCACCCAAGACTTACTGTTGCAGGCAACCATAGAACCAGTTCCCACATCTTATGTAAGAAGGGGATTTAATTTCAGGCTCTTTCTGGTTCCCAGAAAAGTGGGTCATTGGAGGCCCATCCTGGATCTCTTCAGGTTAAACTCTTTTCTGAGAGCACCCTCCTTCAAAATGCTGTCCCTCAAAACTCTCCTACCAATCTTCTGGTATCTTTAAAGGATGCTTAGCTTCACATTCCCAATTGCCCTACCTGCAGAAAATAGCTCGTTGTTTTACTGGATCATCATTTTTTCAGTCTACTGCTTGGCCTTTTGGTATTTCTGCAGCTCCAAGGGTTTTCACAAAGTGTTTGGCTCAAGTAGAGACTTTCTTTCGCACTCAGGGCTTTCATATTTTCCCATACCTGGATGACCTTCTGCTCCAGGCTGTATCCAAGGACATTCTTCTAAAGCACGTTCATTACACAGTACAACTTTTGACTGTGCTGGGGTTCAGTATCAACTTCAAAAAGTCCCAGCTCACACCTTCCCACCAATTCACATTCCTGAGATGCCATCTAGACATGTCTACCAGGCATGCCTTCATTCCTGAAGAGAAGGTCACCTTTCTATCCAACGAGTTTCTTCTCCCTTCCACACAGGATCATTGCTAAGCCAGACAACCACTCAGGACCATGGAACTCATGGCAGCCACCATCCCTATGTTACCTCTCGCCAGGTTACACATGAGGAAATTTCAGTGGTACCTGAAATTGGTGTGGTAATTACATCATCACCCTCTCAATGCCAACATTCCCCTTCTTCAATGTATCAACAGGGTTGCACTCAACCCATGCCTTCCATTCATTCCAGCCCAGCACAAACATGTCTTGTTTACAGATGCCTCGAACAGGGTGTGGAGGGTCTAGACAGGGGAACACGAGTTCAGGGGGAGTGGCCAACCCATATAACACAGAAACACATCAACTTAAAATAAATGAGGGAACTTCTTCAAGCCCTACAGACCTTCTCACACCTTTGGAATACAGGCACCCTGCTGGAATACATGGACAACACCATGTTGATGTAGTAAATAAAAAAACAGGGAGGCACAAGATCCTATATTCTGTGCAGACTAGCAGTGGAGGTTTGCACACAGCTTCTCAAATGAATCTGTCTCTCTCAGCCACATGCATTCCGTCCCAACAGACTGTGTTGGCAGCTTCTCTAAGCAGAAAATTGGAAAAACCATATGAATGGTCATTGAACACAGAGGTGTTCAAAACCATCACTCTCAGGTGAGGGGACCCCTCAGATGGACCTCTTTCCTCTCCCTAAAATCTTCTTCTCCTGTCCTGCACAAGGACACTGACATCTCTAGCGTGGAGGACAGGTGCCTTTTTCTTTCACGTGAACAGGGAAGTTCCTTTATGCATGTCCACCTCTACCTCTGCTACCAAGGCTCCTTCTCAGTGCCCAGAAGGAATACCCAAAACTTCTATTTCTGGCACCATTATGGCCAAGGTAACACTGCTTTCCTCGCCTGCCTCTCCCTAAAATCTTCTTCCCCTGTCCTGCACAAGGACACTGACGTCTCTAGCTTGGAGGACAGATGCCTTTTTCTTTCACATGAACAGAGAAGTTCCTTTATGCCTGTCCACCTCTACCTCTGCTACCAAGGCTCCTTCTTAATGCCCAGAAGGAATACCCAAAACTTCTATTTCTGACACCATTCTGGCCAAGGTAACACTGCATTCCTCGCCTGCATCACCTGTCAAAGGGAAAGTTCTGGAGAATTTCTCTAAAACCAGGCCAAATCACCCAACAGAAAGGGCTACTCCTTCACCCCATCTCAGTTCACTCAGCCTGACCCTTTAGATGACAGGAATTTAATCTCTACTGGACACAATTTTTCTGAAGAGGTCGTTCAGAATCTATATGAACCCAGAAAACTTAACACCTGAAAGTGGCCAAATGGAAAAGATTTTCCATCTGGTGCTCTAAATAGAAACTCCAACCCTTTTCAACAGACACCTCCACAGTCCTACAATACTTGTGTGATCTTTACACTCTTGAGTTGGCCTACTCTTCCATTAAGTCTTATTTGTCATCCATTAACACTTGTCTACCTTGCAAACCCCCTTTTATGTCAAGGAGAAAAGTTAAACTTTTCTTAAGGGGAATTTTTCACATTAAACCCCCCACAGAAACCTATTGCTCCTCCTTTGAGTCCTTAACTCTTTGTTTTGGAAAAGCTAACTGTACATCCTTTTGATCCAGCTGCCAGAGCTTTCTTAAAATTCTGCACTTGGAAAACAGTGCTCCTCTTGGCATTAACTTCAGCCCTCGGGGTCTCAGATTTACAGGCTCTCGTGGCCATTCCTCACTTCCTCATCTTCCACAGAGAAAAGGTAACGCTCATGGTCAGTCCAGCCTTCATGCCAAAAGTGGTCATTGAATTAATGCTCAACCAAACGATCAACCTGCCTACATTTTTCCTCATTCCCCAGAATAAGGGGAAAGAATACTGCACTCTTTGGACACTCACAAACAGTTGAGGTTTTACTTGGATAAAGGTAAGGATGTCAGAAATACAGATCAACCGTTGGTTTCCTTCATGGAATCCAGGTTAGGATAACCAGTTTCCAAACAATCTATTGCCTCCTTCTGTTATTCTCACCATGGAAAGAGTCTACCTTACTGCCCAAAAGCCCACTTCACTTGAGCAGTAGCTTCTTCAAGTGCCTTGTACAAAGGTGTAGACACCAGGTCCATTTTAGAAGCAGCCACTTGGTCTTCTGATCACACCTTCACAAAACATTACAAGTTGGATGCTTTCTCAAGGTCCAGGACATTATATTTGCCAGAACCATTCTGTCTGGCCATCTGGACTCTTCTCCTTCTGATTCCTTTTAATCTACCACCCTCTTTCTCTCCAGCTCTGTGAATCACCCATCTGTTTAGAATACTGCATCAGTGACTTAGTCAGGATGTAGTTCAGTTGTGTAAGAACTTGCCATAATAGCAGATGTCCTACTAATCATTGTTACAGTTTTCCTTCCGTCTCACCTATCCTCCTTTATTTACTCCTTGACCTGTCATTGGCTTTAACACTTTGCCTTTCATACACACACAGGCACATTTTATACAACAGGATCTTATTTTTAGTAGGAGAATTTGCTTACCCTGTTCAACCTAAGCCGCTCCTAGTTGACCTTTTTCCTTGGTCTTCTTCAGGCCAATGCTTGGAGGTAGGTCTTTGTACACGTCTGCTTTTATACCATGACACTTATGACACAAGGTTATTGCCCGGACGTACATTGTACAAAGGTAAAACTTTTGTACCTGGCCAGACATTAGCGAGCAAAACCCATCTTTCAAGAGTACTGCAACAGTGATCAGTAGGACATCTACTGTTATGGTAAGTTCTTTCACAACTGTAGTCTCTTCATGGATTATGTCAACATCTGATGCATTTTTTTTTTTTACTACTTTGTCAACTTTTGCCATTGTCAATGTTATGCACAGTCCACCATTGTTTGACATCTCTTCATATAGTCATTCAACTGTTTGTTAAGCCAATCCCAGTATTTATATATATATATATATATATATATATATACATTCATATATACATACATACATAGGTGTAGTAAGAAAGATCAAGTACACCTAATGGTGACTGGAAAAATGTTGACATCAAAATGTCGAAAAACTTGATGCCGACACTCCAATACCCATGTGCTAGGAAACAGCCTCAGTGCATGCAAAAGTTATAACTTAAAAAAAAAAAATACAAAAAAAAAAAAATAAAAACATTACTGCTGGGTGGAAAGCTCCCCTGTATCCCCCTGCAATTATGTTTACTAACTCCGAGGAAACCCAAATATGGGGTAAGGACATGTTCCCCATCCCTGGGAATTGTGCGATCTCACACACCTGTCAGTTATTTGCTTAGTCAATCATATACAGTTGACTAAACAACTGTCAACCAAGTGCACATTCGATATTCTGCAGGGAGCCCATATATATATATATATATATATATATATATATATATATATATATATATATACACACAAAATGCCATTTATTTTGTTAAATATAGAATGTTTTTCCTCCTGCATAAGAGATTTAATTCTCTTAATATCAAGGACTGTTGATATCTGTTTGTCGGAGATCCCATTTGTTTTCATAAACCACTACTTACACTGCATTGCCATGTGAAAAGAGTTACTGTATTCCTGAGGCACCTTTCTTCAGAAAAGAAACTGAGCCAGTGTACTTATCTGCCTGAGAGGATGGTAGTTGGGCGGAGTTTAACGAGTCTAAAATGTCAGTGCCAAGCAGCGGAGTTTTCCCAGTATCCTAAGCAAATTTTTCCTAGTTAGTATAAATGTAATTTTAATTCTCCACTAAATAAGTGCTCTAAGCCTAGTGGGATCTTTTCATTCATTGAAGTACTGCATGTAAATTTAGTCATAATTTATATTTCATATTTGAAACAAAAAAAGAGAAATATAAAACATGTAGCGTTTTTCCTTTGTTTGATAACTAAAGAGTTATAGAAAGTGATCTGTACGTTGTTCCTTGACAAGTAAACATGGGTACCCAACAGTCAGTGATGATGCTGTGTTTGAGGACCACACAGATGTGCCTGTCAGTGAATTATATACACTGATCCTTCTGTATTGGTATTTCTGGAATAAAGTATGGTGTATACAACAGGCAGTAATTACACTGTATTTGAGTACTTAACTGGCGTGTCAGAGGCATTGTTTACATTTTGTTTGAGGATTAAATGGGTGTGTAGAGGAAGCGGTAATTAAGTTGTCTCCTAGGTCTGAACAGGCTCATTGAGCAAGTGGTACTTACTTGGTGTTTTAGGATCACAGAGAGTAAATCATGCAGTTTTTTTTAAGTTAGGTTGTATAAAGTACAGGATGTTATTCTGTAAATCTGAACTAAATACGATGACATAAGTTGCACCAGTTTGAGTGAGGAAATGAAGCCATGTGTTAGGAATTGTTTTTATCACACATACCAAAGGGCAGTCACTATATGTATATATGTGTATATATATATATATATATATATATATATATATATATATATATATATATATATATATATATATATATATCTTTATGGTATGGTAGCAGTTCAGAACATATCTCTCAACTGTCCAGATTTTTGCAGAATGTCCAGATTTTTGCCTCAGATTTTCAGTCTGTTCCTCATAAAATTCTGTTTTTTTCAGGCAAATTATTGGCAAATTGTTGGGGATTGAAGTCAGAAAATACTGACAGACATTTGCATTTCAGACTTCATACCCTTCAGAATATTCATGCTAATGCAAAACTTGTTATTCTATCAACTTTCTAAATTTGTTAGAGCAATATTTAAAAATTGTCCCTAGTTTTGGTCCTTTGTCCCCACATTATTTATGGCTTTGTCCAGATTTTTGGCTCTAAGTGGTTGAGAGGTATGGTTCAAAATTAGTTTTGAAAAAAGTTAAGAAAGCTGAGGAAGTCAGGGGCAAAGCTGACAGAAAATAGAAAAATGAACAAATAAAAAACAAGTTATTTTCACTTGTGGTTCTAACATTGATAACATGCAGCTAGTCATAAAAGGGGTTCTACTTGACTATATTATTTCACATTTTTGCAGCTCATTATGTCATTCATAAGCCATCTTATCACACAGCTGACTCATGTTGTTGGTTCATAGGTAGTTAAAGTGTTTTTATTATTTTGCAGACCAGGTGAAAGGGACATCTTTGTTAGACTGCTGCAAGTCGTCTGGTGATTGAGTATGTCAGGGGAAAGGGAATAATGTTAAAATCTTCCCCTTTCTTTGAGACTAGAACCTTAAATTTGCAAAAACAAAGAGAGTATGTTCACCAAAGATAGTGTCTCCAGATATAACAAATCCACGAGTTGTTAAAATCCAAAATCAAACTTCCTTTAATGAACTGATACCAAAATAAAAACAAGAAACAAAATAAAAAGTCCCTTAAAATCCACACGATAAGCGCTTTCGAGAAGTGTCTTCCTCAGATCGTAATGCAGAAGATGGGACCAGCACTGATCTTTAAAATTAAGGATTTTAATTTTCTGACCAATCCAAACACAGGTTGAAAAGCTATCAGCCAATCCATGTGGGTATTTCACCTCCTTATTTGCATACAAGAGCACAATCACTTCCGTTTCCCGCCTTTTTGAAGACACAGCCTAATATGCAAATTAAGCTGTGTAATCAACCAATCAGATGCATATGCGCTAGTGATTGGTGGAAGATCATACTTTTTGTTTAATCACAACCCTTGTTTAGTAGCTTGCCTTTGCATGACATAACCTGATAGTAAGCCAGCGATCTTTAAAATAAGCTATATATAAAAAACAGCTTAGAAATGGTCATTATATAACTAATCAACAAAATAGGTGAAACCAAGCATTCCAGTGTGCATAACACAACCCTCTGCTGACAATTCATGAACTGTGCTTTGTTTATAAAGCTCAAAAAATAATTTCATGAAATCTTAGAATTAGCTGTGTGGATGAACAGCCAACGACTCATCCATTAAACCTCTCTGTCAAATCATTTTACAACATTCAGACAGCTTTCGCTATCATAGGAACTTATAAACCTATGTTCGCTAGTGCACACTAATATTTTATGCTTGCTTGTGGTGGTCTTGAGTATGTTTCTATAAGAATTGGGAGGCATCAATAGTGGTTAACAACATTGGCTACGTAGACTTGAGTAAATGCATTCATATGTACTTTAAGCAGCTTCCTTACACCCAGTAACTTTGAAAACCTTTGAAAAACTTTGAAAGCTGAACAATGCCCCTTTGGTATGGTAGCCAAGAGTCATTTATTACCATAATTAAGTGTCCTTGCTTTCTGTTATTATTCGTCAATAATAGTCTATCTGATACATACTTTTCTTACAGTAAGGTGCGCAAGCTTGAACGCACAACTAAGGGACTTCAATAAAAATCCCTTCAACATGAGTTTGAATAGTTTAGGTACTGACTCCCTTAACATCAGTTGTTATATAAACCTAATAAATGTGCTTTAACACACAATTAGAGAATGTCAAGAAAAGGTCATTTGTTTATGGATTTGATAAATAAGGGTGGTTCCTCCTTTAATATCAATTGCTTCATGTGCATAGATGTCACACATTCACCAAGGATGTTCATAACTATTTTAACTTGGGTCTCTTAATTTTCAGAACTGGTTTCAGAGGGACCACGCTATTTAGACCTGGGAGTTGATCAGCCCTCAAGTTAATTATCCATTTAATCTCCTTTAATTCGGTTAAATTATCAATGTCACCTCTCCTTGGTCCAGCAAAAACATTTTCAATAACTTTGTACATAAATGTGTGACCACTGTTTGAATCAACATGACAGGCTAATGCATTGTACAAATCCTTGTTGATGATATCCCTCTGATGTCTTTGTATTCTTTTTTTTGAACAACTGGTTGGTTTTTCTAAAATGACATACAGTTCTTACAAGTTGCCAAGTAAACAACATTAGGCGTTTTACAAGTCATCTTGACATTAAAAATGTATTCCTTACCAGTAAGGGGATGCACAAACCGATTGCTATTGTCTATCAGTGAGCAAATATTACAATTGCCACACATATAGGTGCCTTTCCATCCCTTTATTGGGTTCTGGTTCTGTGAATTGGTGCATAAAAGCCTTTTTATATTCTTTCTATTCTTATAACAGAACTGCGGTCTTTCTCCAACGATGACTTTTATTATTTATTTATTTATTATTTATTTTACATTTGTTGACCTGGCTAGTCTAACTGGATACATGTCCATTTTCAGTAGAGGCCCGAGGAGAAAAGCTCCACTGTAACAGTCTACGGTAACACACTAAGAAAAAAATATATACAAGAGGATAACTAAACTACTAAGCAGGAGTTAGCAACTAATTAGCATACAAAACAACAGAAGTGAATCAAAAACACACAGCAACAACAGCAGTATTTAAATACAGAATTGAAAATTTTTTTTTTTTTTTTTATAGCATCTGGACTTGGACTTGACCTATCATGAAGAAAAAAAGAACTAAAAATACTCTGCGGGTCCTGGGTCAAAACAGGCCAAAATTGAATGATCACTCTTATAATCTGAGTATTGTCAGAACTATAAGTCAAAGCGAATCTAGTGTTCGTGTTTGGCTGTTTGACTGTACTTTGTTGTACACTAACCTGAGGATGCAAATCATGCTCTTTATACCCTCTAGCTCTGAGGTTATCCTGCAGAAATATTACTTCTCGGCTTCTTGCTGGTTCTCTGTTACATCGTTTGTAAATCCTGTTTGTTTCATTAGTCATGATATTTCTAGCTATATGTCTCGGATGCATGCTGCTTTTTTGCAAATAATGATTCCTCCAAGTGCTCTTTCTATAAAGATTAAAGTCCAAGGTGCCTGAATCATTGAAGCTAACACTAACATCCAGAAAATTAAAGATATGCCTCGAACATTCCGATGTGAAAGACAAATAGGAAGTAGTCATATCAAGATATTTATGAAATCTTCCAAATTGTTCTTCATCCCCTTTCCATAGGATAAACAAATCATCAACAAAGGGACCATAATATAGGATGTTTTTCTGCCAAGGATTGTTAATATTTAGTACGAATTGTTGTTCCCACGTGGGGGGGGGGGGGGGGTTCCTGGAACAAACTGCTTGTAAGGAGTGTTTTCTTGTTTTTTGTATGTGCTTAGTTTTAATTTCTTGTTAATTAATTAATTAATTAATTAAATAATTAATTAATTAATTAATTAATTAATTAATTAATTAATTAATTTATTTATTTATTTATTTGAAAATGATTCCCACAATAATGACTGATTTCTGAGGAATCATTTTAGTCATTACCTGTGAGTAGCACTCTGTTTTTGACATTAAGAAATAAGCACTCTTAACTCTGTAGGTTTTCACCACTGACAGTATTAAATCATAAGGAGCAAAAATGTCTTTGCAACATTTGCAACACTTACTAGCTTGAGAATGAGTATTTAAAGATAGACTACAATAAGGAATATGAAAACATTTGCAAAGGGGATTCATAGATTCATGGGTAAGTACTAGGCTATCTGCCCAAGGGCATTTATAAGCCTAGCCAGAATGTGTTGGCTTTCGTCACCCTCTTAGATTAGTTCCCTGTGCCTCTGTCCAGCAGAGCCATTAGTTCCCTGCGCCACTGTCCAGCAGAGCCACTGCAGTGATCCCCGGGGTAATTTTATGTTTCCCATCCACCCGTCAAGGTTTCTCTTGAAGAGTGTTAGTGAGGGGCTCTGCCTGATGTATATTGGAATCCTGTTCCAAAGCATGGGGAGTCTCTGGGACAGGAATCTATCCCTCCAGTTTATCGTTGTGGTGAGGTTTATATCTCTAGAGCATGTGGCTCACCGGGATTTGTTTTTTTTTTTTTTTTAGGTGGAGCATGTCCATCAATTCTGGGTTGGATATGGCCTTGTATGTCAGGCAGAGATCACCTCTGAGTAAGCGGTATGCAACTGAGTACAGCTGGAGTTTCTTGAGTCGGGCTGCATAGGGCATCTGTTTGAGGACAGTCCTCTTGGTGAGGTACTTTTGTGGTCTTTCCAGCTGTTGCAGGTGTCTTGTAAGGTACATCCCAAATGGGGCATTGTATTCTATGATGGGTCTAATGAGTGATGAGTAGAGAGTCACAATAACCTCTTTTGTTCTAGATGCGAACCCTTTTGTGATTAGGTGGGCCACATAGAAGGATTTTCTAACCACCTTGGCAATATGATTGTCAAAGTAGAGATTACTGTCTACTTGGGTCCCCAGATCCCTTATTACATTTTCTGTATTTAGGGGACTACCATCTGTGTGGTAATTCATGAGTACTTTATTTTTTTCCAAAGGAGATGACTGTGCACTTTTTGGCATTTAGCTTGAGGCCATGATTTTGACACCAGGTATCTGTCTCAGTGAGACCCTTCTGGAGGGTGTCCGTATCAGCCGGAGAATCAATTATGGACCCTAGTTTGCAGTCATCTGCGAACTTGGTCAGCCATAGTCCTCCTATGCTTGCCTGTACCTTTGAGAAGAATATACCGAACTGGAGGGGTCCTAGGACTGAGCCCTGGGGGATGCCACTTGTAACCGGTTTAGAGTCGGACATAGAGCCTGCAACTCTCACCATGTGGGTTCTATCCATGATCCATTTGGCAACCCATCTCGTGACGTAGGGGTTTATGTTCAAGCTGGTGAGCTTGTCTTTAATACTAGAATGGGGAATGGTGTCAAAAGCCGTTGCAAGGTCTGGGTAGGCTGTGTGGACCTCCTTTGTCTAATGCCTTGGTAACTGTCTCAAAGACGTCCACCAGGTTTAGGAGGCATGATCTGCCCTTAACAAAGCAAAACTGGGTAGGGTCCAAGGTTTGGAGGTTTCCAATGTCTCTGTTAATGAGTTCCATGATGATGTGCTCCATAGCCTTACAGACCAGGCTAGTCAGGCTTATAGGGCGATAGTTCCCAGGGTCCATTGTGGCTCCACCTTTGTGGAGTGGGATAACTGTTGCTGTGCACCACTCTGTGGGTATGTAGCCTATAGAGAGGCTGAGTTTGAACAGTGTGTTTAGGTGAGGGGTTAGTTCATTTTGGAGCTCTTGTAAGACACAGCCTGGGACACCGTCCGGTCCCATTGAAGCTGTGTTTTTGGCTTTGGATAGGGCTGTTTTAACCTGTGTGTCTGTGATTGACGGGGCCCTACATTCTTCTGGTATGGTTATGCGCCCTTTAGGGGGTGAGAGGGGGGTGAAGTTTGCACTAAACCTGTCTGCCAGAATGTTGGCAATATCATTCGGTTCAGTGTATTTTGTGACATTCTGCACTAACTCAGAGCAGATCTGAGAGTTTCCACTTAGGTTCTTGACATAACTAAAGAATGCTTTGTGGTTATCTTTGGAGTCATTGGCAATTTCTCTTTCGAAACTAGCCTTGTATGATTTAATGAGTGTTCGTAGTTTCTTGCTGATACTGATCAGGGATGTCTTTCCTTCTTGGGATTTTACTCTTTTCTGTACTAGTTTCCTCCTTCTGTTGTATAGCTTGTTTATGGCAGGGGTCCACCAGACATGGTTTTACTTGGGATAGCACGATCCATGCATTCCTGCAGATGTGCATAGAGTGCCTTTGTAAAGATTTCAGCAGCTTGGACAGCATTGTCCTTTAGCATGGGGGCTGTGAACCTTTCCACCTCGGTCTTAAGTAACATGAAGTTTGCTTTTGAAAAGTTTTCCACCGTGGTTTCCTTGATTGGGGATGGGGGCAGAATGTGGATATCCAGAGTGATTAGTCTATGGTCTGATCTAACCAGCGAGGGGTTGACCTCCGGTATGGAACACTGGTCGCACATGTTGGTGATGACCAGGTCCAATATGTTGTTCCCTCTGGTGGGAGTGTTGACCAGTTGATCCAGGGCATTCAAGTTTATAAATTCTAGGAAGAGTTGGGCAAGGGAGTTAGTACTTGAGTAGTTCTCCCAGTTTATGTTTGGGTAATTGAAATCACCCAGTATTAGGGTGTTTGATAGGACCTTCATATTTCCCAGTGTCTCTAGAAATGCGGAATGGGGGTTGTGGGTCATGGTGGGTGATCAGTTATGAAGATAGATAGATAGATAGATAGATAGATAGATAGATAGATAGATAGATACATAGATAGATAGATAGATAGATAGATAGATAGATAGATAGATAGATAAATAGATTTTTAGCATAACATAGCTTTTGGAGTGGTATGGTGAAAGAAGAAAAAAATTCATTTCAGTATTGAATTGTAGTAAGATTAGGATAGCTTAGTGGACAACTGAATGTTGTTTTTTATTGGAGTTATGTTTTTGCGGTGTTAATCATGGGTGATCTAATGAGTCATGATAAGATGAGATATACTGTATTAAAGTAGACCAAAAAAGAACCATTGTCTGCATCACTGATGCAGAAGGAAAAGGCTAAGTTACATTTATTGATAAAGATCTTTTGAAGGGCAAGTGAAACAGAGGAAAAAGTCACATTAGGAGTTCTCTCTGCACTGCTTTTGCCATATGGAGAGGAAACTCCAGAAAAGGTATCTTTCATGTTTTTCATAGTACAGCTAATGAGGGTCATAAGATGGCAACAGAGCAAATTTTTTGTATTAATGTTCTTACACATATCTACAGCAGAAGCCACCAAAATATTCCTCTGAGAGGAATGCCCATAAAAGGGGTCTTTGATGGTATTAAATAAAGCTACTATAAGAGATGTCAAGTGGCTGTTGACCATTCTTTGTCATCATTCATGGCCCTGTCTTTGTCAGTACATGAACCAGGGCAACTCCAGATCTCAGAGCTGAATCACACTCTCACTCCCTGGATTGTTATCTTAAGATAGTGCAAGGGTTGGCATAGGCCTAGGTGCCAGGATTTGTGCTGGACTGGTGTACCTTCGACTTTGAGTTCCTCCAAGGAAGATTAATTAGGTGGGGTCCTTAAATTTATTTTTTTATCCCTGCAGCAGCTTCTACAAATAAGACATTCCCTCAAGAAACAAAAGGGGTCTCCTTTTCTTTTTCTTCTTTCTTTGGAGGATGAGAACTCTCATGTGAAGTAAACTGTGTCTCCCCAGACAGGAACACTGCTTTGTTGTCACTTGAAATATTAGTACCTTGCTGATCAACAGCCATTATGTTATTTTATGTATTCTTTAGTTGTTTTACGACCCCATCACAAAATGTTATCTTTGGGAAAACTATTTATTTAATTTGAAAATGTTGAGATTGGGTGCTAAAGATAGTTCTTCTTCAAAAGTAAGAGTCTGTAAACCTTTAAAGTCAGTACAATTTCAGTTTCAAGCTATACCTTATGATGAGATGTCTTTCAAGACTTCACAGAATTTCCAGGCACTGAAATCCTGCACCAACAAGTGATGTACAGGCTGTATTGGGCTCCTTTCAATAGATGAGACCGTAAAAGAAATTTAAGGATTGATGTAGCTACCGTTTCCCTTGCTTCTTCACATGACCACTATAAAAAAAAATCCATCATGACTGATGGATTTGGCAACAGGGATTTGCACCCTTTCCAGCCTAAAGCAAGGGCAAAAAAAGTACACAGCATGTAAAACCATAGCTCCCTTTTATATCAGAAAGAAGATACCATGTACTCTGTGATTGCCTCTGACACCAAGGGAAATCACTAATCAGGTTAGCATTATGATTGCAGGCAGTCATATAGTAACCTAGGAATTTTCCTTTTAAAAGTCATTCTGTGGAAAATATACCCAGCAACTGAGACATTGATAGAAAATAACAAGTTACAAATCTGTACCTCAGGACAGTTTTGAGTTGATCTTGAATGTGTAGCTGAACATGTTGCCTCTTTTGCAAGGTGGTAGCTTGATTCAGAGTTTGGGGGACTGAGCTATTTACCTGTAGCCCACAATGAAAAGCTCACTAGTAATGCTCACTAAGCAATAGGGAGAGGATCTAAGCTGTCTGCCATTTGTCCTCAGCTTTTGTACCTCATTCCCGCACGTCTGAAAGTAGGAACCAGCATGCCTTGCAGAAGTGGCAGTGCCTATATTGGCATTGCTTTAGTAAAGAAACTAACCCCACTAAACAAAGAATCATTGCGCTGTGGGTTAGTGAAAAAAAAAACTGCTTCATTATCATGTGAAATGTTGAAAAACAAGCTACATATCACATTTTGTATTGTACACTGGGCTTAGACCACTAGCCACCCTTGTTCTGAAGATTTAGGGAGTGTCTGATCCAGTAACACACTTCCTGTATAAAGTGAATCCATTTAGATATAAATGTTTTGGGAGAACATGAAATGAATCCAGTGCTAAAACTCAGCACTGCCAAGCAGATTGAAACACGTCTCTGTGCTAGTTAAACGTGAAACTGGCAGCTGAGTAAACATTTGCTTATAACACATGTTCATAGGTTAGTACTAGGCTATTGGCCCCAGGGCCTATACAAGCCTAGCCATAACAATTCCCTGGCTATTTCTTCCCACACTATTTACTTCCCTGGACCCCTGTCTAACAGGGCGATTGACGTGATCCCCGGGGTGAATTTCCTTTCTCCCATCCAATCGTCAAGGTTCCTTTTGAAGAGGGCCAACGAGGAGCTCTGCTTGACATGAATGGGCAGTCCATTTCAGAGTCTGGGGAGTCTCTGGGTCAGGAACCTATCCCTCCAGCATGTTTTGTTTATTGTGATGACAAGGTTTAGATCCCTGGAGCCTGTGACTTTGAGGGATTGGAATTTCTTTAAGTGTAGCATGTCCAACAGCTCTGGGTTTGACATGGCCTTGTATGTTAAGCAGAGGTTGCCTCTGAGTAGACGATATGCGACAAAGTATAGCTGGAGTTTTTTAAGGCGGTCAGCATAGGGCATCTGCTTTAGGCCTGTGATTCTTTTAGTGAGGCATTTCTGCAGCCTTTCCAGTTGTTGCAGATGTCTTGAGAGGTACATACCAAATGGGGCGTTGTATTCTATAATGGGTCTAATGAGGGATGAATACAGTGGGACAATGACCTCCTTTTTTCTGGATGAAAAGCCCTTAGTGATGAGGTGTGCCATATAGAAGGATTTCCTGACTGTTGTGGCGATGTGGTTATCAAAGGTGAGACCACTGTTAACCTGTGTCCCTAAGTCTCTTATCACACTTTCGGTGTTTAGTGTACTGCCACCTATGTGGTAATTCACAGGTACATGTTTTTTTCCCAAAGGGTTTAACTAAACATTTCTTGGCATTGAGCTTGAGCCCATGGCTCTGGCACCAAGCATCTGTTTCTGTAAGGCCCTTTTGCAGAGTATCCACATCATTTGGAGATTCAGTAATGGCTCCCAGTTTGCAGTCACCTGCAAACTTTGTTAGCCATAGTCCCTTAGAGTTGGCCTGTACTTCAGAGAAGTAGATGCCAAACAAGAGTGGTCCCAGGACTGAACCCTGAGATACTCCACTTGTCTGGAGCTGGATTTGGAGTCGGCTACTTTTACAGTGTGGGTTCTGTCAGTAAGCCAGTTGGCAACCCATCGAGTGACATAGGGATTAATGCCCAGCTTAGTAAGTCTGTTTATGATTCCAGAGTGGGGGATGGTATCAAAGGCCTTGTCGCGGTCCAGATAGGCTCTGTGGACCGCCTTACCCTCGTCCACGGCTCTGGAGACTGATTCGAAGAAGTCAGTCAGGTTCAGGATGGAGTCCAGTGTTTGAAGGTTGCCAGTGTCTTTGATTATAAGTTCCATGGTAATACGTTCCATGGCCTTGCAGATCAGGCTCATCAGACTGATGGGGTGGTAGTTCCTGGGATCCAAGGTGGATTCCCCCTTGTGGAGTGGGATAACTGTAGCTATTGTGCCACTCAGTGGGCATGAAGCCTGAGGTGAGGCCATGATTAAACATGACACTTAGGTGAGGAGCCAGTTCATTTTGCAGTTCATGTAATACACAGCCAGGGATATCATTTGGTCCCATGGATGCTATATTCTTAGCTTTGGAGAGTGCATTTTTTACCTGTGTGGCCGTTATTACCGGAATTTGGCAGTCTTCTGGTATTGAGATGGGCCGTTTAGGGGGAGGAGAGGGGGGTGAAGTTGGCACTGAAATGATCTGCCAGGATATTGGCAATATCCTTGGGATCAGTATATTTAATGCCATTCTTTTGTAGCTCAGAGCAGATCTGAGCATTGCCATTTAGATTCTTGACATGGTTATAGAATGCCTTGTGGTTGTCTTTGGAATCTTTGGCAATTTCTATTTTCATAACTAGCTTTGGAAGATTTTATGAGGGTTCTCGGCTTCTTACTGAGGCTGGTAAGGGAGTTTTTTTGCATCCTGGGATTTTCCTCTTTTCTGCAACAGTTTCTCCCTTTTGTTGTAAAGTTTGTTTATGGCAGGGGACCACCAGATTGGCTTCCTTTTTTTTGGAGGAGAGCATCTTGGTTCTATTTGGGATGGCACGATTCATGCATGAGTGGATGTGCTCGTACAGTGCCTTAGTGTAGGAGTCAGCAGACGAACTTCCAGTTCCCGTCTGCATGGGTGTCATGAAGTTTGTCACTTCTGACTTGAGTTGCATGAAGTTGGCTTTGGAGGAGTTTTTTTATGGAGGTTTCCTTACTGGGGGGGTGGGAGTGGGATGTGGATGTTAAGAGTGATTAGCTTTTGGTCAGACCTGACCAACAAGGGGGTGACCATAGTTGTGGAGCATCAATTTCCCATGTTGGTAATGACCAGGCAGGTCTAGGATATTGGAGCCTCTGGTGGAACTATGGATTAGTTGATCAAGGGCTATGGAATATATGAATTCCAAGAACTGTTGGGCAAACGTGTTGGTACACGAGTGGTTTTCCCAGTTAATGGCAGGGTAGTTGAAATCACCCAGTATTAGAGTGTTTGGTTGTATCTTAATATTTTCCAGTATGTTTAGAAAGGTGTAGTGAGAATCTTGGGGCATGGTGGGGGATCCTTAGCAAGCTATAATTTGGATTGCAGTCTTACCTAGTGTTAGCTGCACCTGGAGAATTTCAGACGCATTGTGTTGGGCAACTAGCCTGGTGGTGTGAATATCTTTGGTGAATATGGACACTCCTCCACCTTTAGTGTTTCGGTCCTGGTTTGGTGGCCGAAAAGTGTGGTAAGAGTTGCAGCCTGGTATTGCATTAGTGCTGTCTGGAGCCTTGAACCTGATCTCAGTTACTGCAGAGATATCGATGTTTTCCATTTTTAGGAGTGCCTCGAGAGAGTGAATTTTGAGGTTTAGACTTCTAGCATTGAGTAGCATTACCTTCAGAATTTGCATGCTTGTACCTGTTACAGTGGTGGTTTTGTCCTTTGAACGTTGCCTAAAAAAGGCACTATAGAGGTGGCAAGAGCCTTAGCCAGTAACCTGAATCCGAGGGGCGACAGGTGCAGACCATCTCTGGCAAAGCATTGTGATCTGTCGATCATGTCATCCCAGGCAGACGGATACTGGATCCCCTTTGAATGACACCAGAAGCTTAGCCAATTGTTGAAGTCAATCACTTTGTCCTTATATTGTGGTATCATTCTGGGCGAAGGCAGGATGCTACTCAGGGCTAGGGTCATACCTGCCTGGGCCACATGATCCGAGAGCTCTTCCATGTCTCTTTTCATGTAGTCCAAGGAGGTACGTCTCAAGTCATTCACTCCAACATGGACAGTGACAGAGTTATATTTGTACTTGTTGTGGAGTGACTTGACTGCATGCGTTATGTGGTGGATCCTGGCACCCGACAGGCAGCTGATTGTAATTTTCTCTTTGTGCAGCCTGGTGAGTGGGACATCAGTGTGCCTGACTATAGAGTCACCTATGACTAAAGTGTTAGGTACGTTGTCTTGCCTTAGGGGCTGTTACTGGGTGGCAAACTGGTGTTGTGAGCTATGTGACACTTTGGTTGTGATTGGTGTTTGTCTGCATTTCAGCTTCAGAGGTCCTTGTTGCTTGGGCAGGTTACAGTTAAGGGCCTCTGCATATGTGGATTTAACATTGCTATGTGTGGGTGTTGGTGGTGTGGGTTTAGAAGGGCTATGTGTTGCTTGAGGTGTAGTGCCAGTGTTAACCTTTTCCTCTTGACTGTCTAGCAGAATCTTGGGTGGAGAGAGCTTTGCTTCTAGTTTGGCTATGTAAGTGCATCTCTCACAGGTTGTAGTGTTGGGTGGTAGGAGGAGAGGGTTGTCTGTGTACATGAGGCAATTGCTGCATTGCCCAGTATGCCCAGATTCACCAGGTGGACAGGAGAAATCACCGGAAGTTGACCCTTGGACATGCCTGGTTTGGTGCTTTTTTGTAAAGTACAGGAGCTGTTTTCCCTTGCCTTAGCAAGGTACTTTGTAATTATAGGCTGTTTAGTGCCTATGTTTAATTTTTCCTTATTAACAAGGAGAGTTGAGTGCTTGTAGCAGTTGAAGGCTACCTAGTGCTTTACAGCAGGTATTAGAGCAAGTGCTAGTCACAGGGATGCTTAAAGGTAAGATGAAAAAAAATTGGTTTATCCTAAACACTGCAGTATGCACTAGATAAGTTAGATGTGAAAGTAGGTAACTTAAGTTTTACCTGTCTAAAAAGTTAAGTTTTAGTGGAGAGTCACTATTTTTAAAACAGCAAGATAGATTGAAAGGGGATAGTCACTTTTGTATTTTTTTACTATGGAATACAGTAGGGTGGCCAATAAATTTAAATAGTTGAAGGGGAGTGATTTCACAAAATGATAATTTTGTGCTTACTCACACAAGCTAGTGAAAGCAGAGAATAAATGAGATATATGGTCAAATTAACATAAGAGGCAGGTAACTAGAAAGACAGTGGTATTTAAGAACACGACAGTAAGCGGGTGGGTGGATCGGAAAAAAAAGTCTGCCTGACTCACAAGAGACAGAGCTGTGGTCTCTTTTGAAGTTTTAATATGCAGTTAAAAGCAGAATACAAGTAAAACACAAGGTAAATTAAACAAATCACAGTATTCAAAATATAAAAAGGCAATAAAGTAATACAAAATACAACAAATAAAAAGCAAACTAACCTTTCCTTCACAGCAAAGTGTAGTAGAGTCTGGTGAGCTTTTCAAGTAAAGCCAGAAGTGAAGCAAACCTCACAACGTCTTTGCTCAAGAATCAAGGACAAAGGCCAAAATCATTATCATAATTCATCAACATGCATTTTCTCAAGAATCAGAAGTATGCAACTATTAATGTTTGATATTCCCAACTTCGTGTGATCCTCCGTGGTTTACCATATGGTCACAAATTTTGGAGGGGACCGTGTAAAAATATGAGGCATAGTCTGGGGCAGTTGAGCAGTATGGCGTTGAGGCAATCTGAGCTAGTACTGCAAAGGTGAAATTAAAAAAAGGTACAAGGGCTTCCTTCCCCCACCCTGCCTTTCATTGTTTACGCTCCATGGCCACTTCATTTAAGAGAAAGGGATCAACAGTTAAGCAACAGCAAGTTACTACTGCATGGAGCAAATGTTGTTGTGTCTTTCGGCTTTTCCCGGTTAGGGGTCACCACAGCGGAACTCCGGTCCGCTAATGATTGGCAGTAGATTTTTACGTGCCGAGTTGCCGGCCCTGACACACAACCTTCAATGAAGGTACGCCCATTCACGCATGTCTCCACACAGAAGACGCTCTAGCTGAGAATCGAACAGGACGTCTTACTGTGAGGTGACAACACTACCGCAGCACCACCATACTCCTGCATGGAGCAAATAAGAAAAAAAAAGCAGTCATCACCTCAAGTGGAAAAGCTGAAGCAACTGTGATATGAGAGATGTTAAATTGATCAATACCATTTAAGTAGCCAGAAACATGTCTTCCTTTTGAATAATTGTTGGTGACCCATTGATCATTTAGTTGTGGTGTGGTAATGCAGCCTGCATGCTACTTAGAAATGTAAATAGGTAGACAGCACAGAAGGACAGAGAAGGACAGGACAGGTCATTCATTTTGTTACACTGGACAGTGAACTCTGCCTTTTTTGTGTCAGCAGTATCAGGCCCATACTTTCTGAAATTCCACTGCATTTGTTATTTCATGTATCCCTAAGATGACTGATGTATTAGGTGTGTGTGTGTTGGGAGTAGATCTTCTGAAGAGACAGGAAGGGCGGGGTCTTTAGGAGAGAGCCAATTCTAGCAGTCTCAAATGGTTGAGTGGTACCGTAGTGAGTTCTGAGAAGTACTGTATGACACAGGATCGAGGCACCTGTATTTGAAGCTAGTAAAACAGAGTTTGTCAGCTAAATTTGTTAGGTTGGAGGCAGTTTGACATGCACAGACCCTGTTTAAGCTGGAGTTGTAGCCATGACAATGGCTGCCTGTTTCCGGTTTGTTTCTTTCACTGGATTACACCAGTCAAGGCCGTAGTGATGAGAAAAGACAGCATAGATGGGGATGATGTGTGCAGGCTGTGTAGCTTAGTCCTGTTACAGGAATGGCATGGCATGTGCAGTGTACTATGTGTTGAGCTAATCCCGCCATGCTCACTGTGCCAGTTGTGTATACATGTGGGATGATGGCTTTCAGTATCTGCGTATTAGGACGTGACATGCCATTCCAGTTTTTTTCAGTATTTTTATGACCAGCAGTGGTGATAAAGTATGCTCGGTATGTTAAGATAAGTAGTTCTACAGATATTCTCATATGGGATCTGGAACCCCATTTTTCCTGAATACACATGTAGAAGGAGTGTAAGCACACCTTACAGCCCAACTTGCATGGTAAATAAGTAATAATTTCCAGTATATATTGGACTTTTGTACTTTAATGAAAAAAAAAAGAAGTTCACTACTACGCTTGTGACAAACAATTGAATAATGGAATTTATTTACAGGAGCAGATGGAAAAGGACAGAACTGCTCAAGTCAGTACTCCTCTGCAGAAAGAGAGACAGGTGGTAACCTTATCAACTAGGTGCAGTGATAACTTTTTCTCTTCCTCAGTGCAGTAATGGCAGTAGAAAATAGTTTCACAGAACTGTCCTTTTTTCAATAATAATTAGGACTAATTGTCTATGTAAGACTGTGGGCAGTACCTGAGAGGGAGGACTACAGATTTCTCTGTGTCTGTGCTATGTCATCCAGGTAGAGACAAATTCCTCCAACAAAGTATGTGAGAAGTTAAAATGTGGGTTGTGTTTCCGTTCTTGTGATTCCAAGGCAAGGAAATGAACATTTTATAAAGTTCATGTCATTCTCTGGTGCCTAAACGGTACCGGAACCATATTGCAGGGAGTAAAGTAACCTGAGGCTTGAGTTAAACCTGTGTTTACCTGGCCTTTTCTCATTTGTCAGCAATACTGCTTAACATAACAAACAGTGAACAAGCTGTGCCCAGCAACATGGAATTAGTTTTCTTCTTGCAGGCATCTGATAGGTCACCATCACTAGATTTCTGCTTTCTCCTGGAAGCATGTTTATATGTCAAATCAAACTACCTACCTGAGTAAAAAATGGGACTCATGCCATTAGCTAGTCATTAGTTGTTTGTGGCCAAAAAAGGATTCCCTTTTCTTAGTAGGGAAGTAGCCTGAAAGTGGGATAGGTATAAAGTAGGACATATGCAGCAGTCTTTGCCTCACACAGAAAACGTTGTTTCTTTTCTGAACTATTTGCTAAAAATGTCAGCTTCAGCAGTCTCCGCATACATGGTCATCAGCATTCCAGCTTACATAATTTAAGTAATTAATTAATTAGACAGAGAGTCAGCTAATTATTTAAATAACTCAAAAGAATGAAATAACCAAACTTAAAATGTGGAGGAAAAATCTTTACAAATAATTTGTACTGTGTCTTTAAAAAATATAATCCATCTGAATTGAATACAAATACTGTTTTGATTTATCTAAACTTTTTATTTTCATAGAGGCTAACCAAAAAAAAAGTAATAGTAACAATAGTAATAATAAAAAATGCTTTGGTTCCCTAAGGTATTACTCAGATTTCTCCTGGTACCAACCTCTTTTACAGAAGTACTCAACCCTGCCCCCTTGCCTTCTTTTTCCTGGGCTGCTTGGCTCTACTGCCCCTTGTTATCTTGCAAATGACATAATCATAATGGCTGGTGATAAGCAGGAGATTGCTTTTCATATCTTATAAAAACATTGCATGAAACAAGGGTATAATTATGGAGAAAGCTTCGACTTGTGACTTGAGCAACAGAGTAATTGCTTCCTTCCCTACCACTGATGACTCGTCTGGTTGCCATTTCATGCTGTTTTTTGGAAGTCCGTGACTGCAGGTTAATAGACTCATTTATACTTCATGCTGTTTTTCTTTGTGTGGTAAAGAGCAAACCTGAACAGGGTTGTGACGTTTCTCCATCCCATTATCTCTGTCTCGTAATCTGAACTGCACTTTCCTCTTAAGGGAGAACAGCTTTGCTTTAAATTAGGTGCAAGCATTTTCAGAGTCATTGCTTTCCTTTTACCATTTCAATATGTTTAATAACCCTGTAATTATCAACTGTAGAGTCACTTTGTATCAAATGCTAAATTACACTTCTAGATGATGCTTTTCCATACGCTACAGGCTGTAAAAACAGAGGACTCACAAGTCATGTCAGCAAAACAGGAAAAAGTTATTTTGCAGAAGACTCCGACATCTGCTGTTGAAGATCACACCTGTTAGAAACCTCTGGGATTTAATGTCTTTCTTTGCACAGTAACATTCATTTCTGTGGATAACATAACCTCTGGTTAATTTTCCAGTCATGTGACATAGAATACAATATCATTTTTTTTCTTGCGAAAAGTTGTTTTGCAGACTTCTGCTCAGTATGTACTAGAAGGGGCATGAAAGTGTTCATACCGCACTTGTAAGCCTAATGGTCTGGAGCAGGGCATCTGTGTCATTGGCAACAGGATCAGCTAGTTAGTGGTTTACATGCAGGAATACAGGAGGAAGAGGGCTAGTGGGGGATGTGGTGGGAGTACGAACATCTGCCTTTGGCCTACTTACCTGTTCTTGGGGAAATGGCCCTTTTTAAGTAATGCACTGACTTGTAGAACAGTTATGACACTTAGTTACATCTTACAGGAAGCCCAGGGCAAGCTGTGGAGAGTGCAGAAATGTGTGACACCCTGATAGCTTGGGTTACTGCCTGCCTGTATTTCACAGACTGCTTCATAGGCATACATTAAAAAAAAAAAACAGAATAAACTTGGAGAATACATCACACAGGTGCTTTGTTCTTAGAAGGAATGAATGGGTTTAACTGAGTTGGGCATATTACTTTTGTCTGAAGGCAGAAATAAGTTTTAGACGTGGCTAGTCTTTCTTTTGAATTTATTATAATTTACCTTTCGTTAACCAGGTTAGTCCCACTTGGCCGTCAGCCTGTTTTTAAGGGATACCTAACCTTTGGAAGTATTCTTACTGACGAGGGGAGATTTGACGATGAATTTAACATTGTACTTCCTCTTCTTCCCTGTTTTCCCCTCATTCTTTTTCCATCTGTCCATGACCTCCTGAATATTGCCATGTATTCTAGCTCTCATTCCTATAGTCCATTTTAGGGGTACACAGCCCTTTCTGTGAAGAAGTGCAGTCTCAGATCTAAAGGTGGTTGCTGGTCCCTACAAACTTCTGTCTGTGTCCCTCCCCCTGATTTCCTGCTGTGAATTCCTCACATCTCCATGACATTTCAAGATGTGCTGTCACCTTTGGAGTCCCTTTTTTTAACTGGTCTTTCGCAGGCAGTTTTCAGCCATTACATTACTAAGGCCGAAAAGGCCGTGGTTTAGGTGTATGCATATGGGTATATATGTAAATATGTGTGTGTGTGTGTGTGTGTGTGTGTGTATCTCTTTCTGTATGTATGTATATATATATATATATATATATATGTGTGTGTGTGTGTATATATATGTATGCTTGCATACATACACACACACAGAGGCGCATATATAGAATACATATAATGCTAAAGGTGTGATCAACACTCTGTTGCAACTGTGTGGCTCTCTTTTTGCTCCTGGTGGTACAGATTAAGTGAGCTCAATACCCTAAGGATCTTTTTCCTGCCCTGTCAAAACCAGTTCCACTCCTGCAGCTGTTCTTGTGGCCAGCCAAGGTGCAGTGCTCCGCAGTTGACTGAAGTGAATGTCTGCTGCTCTCTTTCTGCTCATGTGATTAGTCTTAGAAAGCCTTTCCTTGAATTCCTGTTCTCTTCTCTTCTGTGTGTCTGCACTCCTTATTGTGTCTTCTCCAAAAAACAAAGAAAAGTGTAGCGTTATAACTCAGACTAGTAAAACAGTAATGCTAGGAGCCAGGGTCCAAAGGATTCACAACCAAAAGTTAAAACCAACAGATTTATTGAGCACTTTCATCCTTATTCAAGCAGGACTTCATCAGAATGAACACAGACCAACAATTAATTCTTTAAATACTTGTCACGGCACTTAATTAGTAAATTAAGAAGAATAATTTAAAGGCATACCACATATAACATGTACACCAGCAAAAGTGTTTATAAAAATACATATTAAAAAAATAGTTTGCAGACGAATTCTGGTGCAGGTGCGGGGAGCTGTATAAATGGAACATTACCTTTCACCAGCACATGATAAGATGCTTTGCCAGGACGTTCTGACAACGGTCAAGGTACTACACCTAAAAAAACTTATGCTGCGACAGTTTCTTTGAATCCACCCCTCAACAGAAACACTGGATTTACTTTTTCAGACCCAATTAACAATTTTACCAAAGGTTGTGATGTCGCTCAAGAGAGAGGGGAAGATTTATACTTGCAGCATGTTCTGGATAAATCATTTGATTTTTCCTTGCTTAATAAACTTAACAGAAAGCAAACCGGTGGGGGTACAGAACAAATTCCTGTTCGTTCGTTAAAAGATGATTTTGCAGATGGAGAAAATATTTTTTAAAGATTAAGACTTTGCATATTGACATTAACTGTGTGAGATGGTGTTAGCATATTGAAATAGTTCTTCAGGGACTGCATGTTTTTTAAATTTCCTTTTGGGTTAAAATTGGATAATGATATGTATGTTGAATTTATTAGCATGTTTGACTGTCATGGCTTCAAGCTTATGGAGTTGTTAATCAAGTTTAATTAAATGAGTATTAATTCTTTACTTAAACAAGTGGAGAAAATGAATTCAGATATACAAATTGATTTAATTTTTGACCACTGAAAAAGGTTTTACACGGAAGTGTATTTTAATGTAGAAATAAATAATGAATAAATAAAATAAAAGAAATGTGATACTGTTTTTAAATGTAAGCAAAAAAAAACTTGATAGGGATACTAAGCAGTATGCAAATAATGAAGCTTACCCTTTTAAGAATCTATTTTTGTTAAGTAATAATAATAGAGTTTATCTTAACAATGTTGATGGGTTTAGTAAGGAAGATGATGTTAATGCTAGCTCTCATACAGGTAGAGGAAAAGTAGGGGAAAATGAAATATATAACAACCCAGTGAATAATGAGCTCTCTCGGGATTTTTTTCTTCCACGCAGGTCAGAATGGTTAGTGAATCAGTAGAAAGGGGAGTTAGACCCATTACAGAGCCCACGGCAAAATAATCCAAGGTACTGGAAATGGAGAAGGAAATATGTGATGGGGCAGTCATTAAGGAAAATGGTGTTGCATATTCTTATAATGGATATAATATATGTAATCATACTGATAAACCTGTCACTAGTGAGCATTTTCCCTCTTACAAAAAGGGCTAAAGTTCAAGAAATGAGATTAGCATTGCCTATCAAAGGATTGATTCGTATTTAGAGAATTTTGCTTGACCAAAGAATTACTTTAGATTAGAAACTTATACTTTTTGAGGGTGGAAAAGCCAGTTGTTCCAACTATGTTTGGCATCCCCAAAATTTACAGAAATTTACTTAAGCCTCCCTTTAGACCCATAGTAGCAGCCAGTGGCGGCTGGTGACTTCAAATCAAAGGGGGGCTGCAGGAGACAGCTGAATAGGTGGGGCCAATGGGAATGGGGTGTGACTAACCAGAAAGGGGCAAAGCTATGCTCAAAACCACAAAAACTGGGACTTTAATTAAATACGCTGCCCTGAGTGCCAAACCGTCATTATGAAAGTCCAAGCAAGACAAAAAGTGTAGAAGAAAAAAATATTTCAATGCATTGGCTAGATGACAGCTTACTTAATATCTAGATGGACACAAAAAGGTTGTGAGGCAAGAAAAAATAAATTACTTTTTAAATACATTACTGGAATACCAGTCAAAATCACGTATAAAAAAAACAAGCAGCACTCAACTCACACCACTTCTCCTTGCACTGCAGTTCTAATTGTAATTTATATTCAGCTTTATAAAAGTACCAAGTAACATGCTGAAGGTAACAATCTCTGTGATATCCCCACTTGTAAAAATGTTTCTTATCCAAAAAAGACCTGCTGCCTGACAGCTATCTACTTGTTTCATGGGGAAAACATTATCAAAGTAAAAAATGAACAGCAAACAAGAAACAAGCTCAAGATAAATTGCTTAAAGGATTACTTTACAGGTTGTGGACCACACATGATAGATTGGGATTCTGTTTAGTTTGCGGGTAAAGCCTGCAAAGATGACTGCAAGTCTCCAACAAATGTAATGAGCTTCTGAAAATACTGTAATCCTGTCCTTTATTACAAATACTGTCATATGCATTTCAATACCTAAGGCTTATACGTTATCTAGTTATGTAAATGTTGTCTGCATGGCAACAGCAGAAAAGCTTTCAATGTTAGTAATTCTTTAACGGTATGCTTATTAAAGCTTACTTGCATCTTACGATCTCAGACAAGCTTACCTGATGGTCATTAAAGCATTGCTACTTAAACACAGAGCAACAGGCACTGCATCAACATGCATTTTCTGAGTAATAAGAAGCATAAATCAACAGTATAAAAATATGACAGAAAGCCAGAATATTCTGCAAAATCAAGGACTGATGAAAAGCCACTGTAATGCTTGTGTCTACCTTGAATGGATGGATATTATGCACATTTACACTACATAACTGCTCCTTGCCTTGCTTGGACACATCCAGAGTCACTGCATGGGGGAGTGGGGTGGAACAAGTATGTCACAATTTGAAATGTCTCTGGCTGCTGGTGATGGCCCTGACACATTTGCCATTCCTCTTAAACGCAGAGCAAGAAATCTGGACAGAGCCATAAACAGAAGTGGGACAAAGGCCCAAAAATAAGGACAATTTTAAATACTGCTCATATAAACTTAGAAAGATAGTAGAATAGTAGGTCTTGCATTAGTGTGAATTTTCTGAAACTCAAATGTCTGTCATTATTTTCTAACTTCAATCTTTAATGATTTGCCACTAATTTACCAGAAAACCACAATTTTATGAAAAACGGATTAAAATGTGATGCAAAAATATAAAATAGCTATACAATACAGCTGGGAACCTGTCAAATAAAGGACACTTTTTAATATTAGTACTGTTAAGTTGAGCAGCATTTCTGAAATGAAAGTAATCTATAACTCTGATCATTACAATTATTTATTAATTGTAAACCCTCCACATTTTCTTCCAAATTGCCATTTTGTGGAGAGATCATTACGTGAAAGAGCAACATTTTGAGGCAAAGTCAGGGACAGTTGAGAGGTTTAGATATACCTAATTCTATAAAGCGATTTATTTGCGTGTACATCTCAACCTCTTAACGCAGGAAATCTGGACAAGGCCAAATATATTGGAGGAACATACAGGCAGTACTAAACATTGCTCTTGTATAAACTTAGACAGTTGATAGAATAACAGATCTTGCATGCATTTTTCTGAAGGGTATGAAGTCTGAAACACAATGTCTGTCATTATTTAGTGACTTCATTCCTAAATGATTTGCCAGAAAAACACAAATTTTATGAGGAACAAACCAAAAATAAGCAAAAATCTATTCATTCTGAGAAAATCTGGACAGTTGAGAGGTATAGTTCAGCCAGGGCTGTCTTTGTGTTTTCCACCCCCCCTCACAAAATCATGGTCGAATGGGGACTCCCCCCTGCAACCATTCCAATGTCCCATTACATGGCTATTTCACCCCATTTACCATAAACACTGTAATGTGCATACTGCTTTACTTGTACGATGATTTGGATTTCATTTAAAAGTTTTATTTTACATTTTACAGCAGAAACACTAATAGACATCTGCTAAGCAAAGCAATGCAGTCACACAATGAAAATAGACTTAGCATTAAAACTGCTCTGCCCTTGAAACTTACATTCATTGAAACAGCATTGAAACCCACATTCAAAGAAAATACATCTGGCCAGTGGCAGATAAAGATTAACTTTGGGATGTTTTCAAATCATAGGCCCCTTGGACATGAAACATACATGTGTTCTTTGATGCACCTTCCTGACTGTATTAAATTATATTCCTTGTATAATACAGTATAGTTGTTAGAGGGCGTTTTAAATTTATTGTTTTGAACATTTTTCCAGTAAACAATGAAACAAAATGAATGCACCATTAATGACAAAACTGCCCAGTTCAGAACATTTCCATCATAAAAGTCTACACAAACTTCTACAGTCCACTAGTATCAGTAAATATGCAAAATCTCTGCAGAAGTAAAAGTCATCTAAATAATTCCACATTACAGAGATCTGTAACTAATGAAGAGGTTGCTGCTAGCAAACAACTTTATATTTCATTGTTTGATCTACAAATAAAGTGCCTGTTGCCCTTGAGGAATAATTTGCCTATGTTACATTAAAAAAATGATAAGCTAGTAATATTGCAGTAGGGAATGGATTGCAAACTGATTACAGGTTCATAGTTACTAGGTATCTCGGCCAAAGAGGACTTTCTCAGGACTGCAGCATCCACCCCCTTTAAAAGTACAGCACAGTACAGTACCAGCAATGTGTCTACATACTGTGGGAGTAGAACCAACAGCTTTCTAAATCAAAAACAAGTACACTACCTGTTGTGCTGTTAACAATGCAAGCAGACTCAGCATAAGCAGCAGTAAACTTCTCTTCCCCTGAAACTCTCTGCTCCTTGTAAAATCCACTTGAACCTCAACTGTATCTCTCAGCTTTGCAGCACATGAGCACAAGAACTTTGGAAAAAGCCAAAATTTATTGGGGAGGAGGACAAAAGCCCAAAAACCAGGGACACATTTTAAACATTGCTTGTATAATCTTGGAATGTTGCTAGAATAAAATGCTGTGCTACCGCCATGCATTTCATTGCCAAGTTCCTGAACCCAGGACCCTGTGCCCTACTGTCAGAGTAGCATACCACTATGCCATATCAGCTGTTTCTTGAAAGACAGGAAGACTGAAACTTAAATGGCTGTCATTTAGGGAATTCATTTCTCACCATAGCTCTCAACCTCTTAGCACAAAAAACCCGGACAAAGCCAATAATGGGGGGAATACAGCCCCCAAAATAGGGGCAAATTTCAAATATTGATCTTATAAACTTAGAAAATTGCTAGAATTAAATGTTTTGTGTTACCTTGCACTTTCTAAAGAATATGAAGTCTGAAATTCAAATGTCTGTCATTATTTAGTGAATTTAGAATCCAGAAAACCACAGATTTTATGAGGAACAGAACAGAACAAAAATATGAAGCAAAAATCTAAACACTTCTCACAAGTGGTGGTGGGTAAGGAATTCAGGCTCTTGCTACCTGCACCTAAGGTACAGAGTTTGAGCCTGAGTTATTCAGTTATTCTCTCTAGCCACTAGGTATATCTAACTGGGGAATTTCTCTCTCTCACACACACACACACACACACACACACACACACACCACTACCTGAGTTTGGAGTCCATCTGACATCCTGCTGCAGTGCACAAAGTCTCAGCTCCATGCAGTCCAACTTGAAAACCCTGTTTCAAAGTCTTCCCAACTCTGTCCTGCAATGCAGTCCAACTGCAAATGGTCTGGGGAACGCCAAGCACGCATGCTCTGAATCCAGCCTGCACAACAGCACAAGCCGCCAGCAGCCCATGGATCAAAAACTTACCTCTTGGCAGTCTATATTGATTGATGGTTGAAATCTATATGTAGTGTGATTCCACACTTTATTATAGATTCTTGGGATTTTTAGGGAGACTGAAAAGTGAATTATGGAGCAAAGATTTAATTTTCTTGACCATTAATGTGGTAAACCTGTTTTCTGTCATTCCAAAAGAAAAAGGGTTGGAATCTTTCCACAATAGCATTGTCTGGTATACCTCCTTCTCAAATGACAATATTAACTTAGTAGTAGAATTTATGTTGGTGGTTTTAGATAGTAATATTATTATTTTTTTTTTGTAAGGAGAGCTGTTTAAACAAAACAGGGATGTTGCCACGTGTGCTTCTTGCACCCTGATTTATGCCAACTTGGTTTTACTGGACTGGGAGAGGAGATTCATTTTTAATTCCTTGTTTTTTTTCAGGATGTGGTTTTATGTGTTAGATTTTTGGATGATATTTTTATTTATGGAAAGGTCCTGAACATCGTAAACCTAGTTTTATTCAATATCTGAGTCAAACTTCAGACTACAAAAGGTTCGCTTATAATTTTGCTAAGGACAAGATTAATTATTTGGACACTTTAATTTCACACACTCAGAATGGTTTTAAGTATTAAGTGTACAGGAAGACAGTCCACATTCAATAATTCATATTTGCATTTTTCTAGCTGCCACTCTCTGTCTCAAAAAAAAAAAAAGAGCCTAGTGAAGGGACAATGTATCCGTGTTGTTAGGATGACTTCACACCCAGAAGATCTCATGTCAGAACTGGGCAAAGTTGTTAGCATGCTTTTGAGTAGAGGATACCCTCCCATTATGGTGAATGAAATTAAAGAGTATGTTCAAGCTGAATGGGGAGTCAAATATAGACCATTATTATGGGTAGGACTGTCTCATAGGTTCATAGGTAGGTACTAGGCTGTTGGCCCTAGGGTCTGTATAAGCCTGGCCAAACAGTACCCTGCCTTTTGCCACCCAAGAAAATTATTTTCCTGTGCCTCTGTCAAGCAGAGCCACAGAAGTGATCCCCGGGGTGAATTTCCTATCTCCATCCAATCATCAAGATTTTTCTTGAAGAGTGCTAATGAGGAGCTTTGTTTGATATAGATAGGTAGTTTGTTCCAGAGTATGGGAAGTCTCTGAGATAGGAATCTATCCCTCCAGCATGTTCTGTTTATTGTGGTGATAAGGTTTAGGTCCCTAGAGCGTGTAGCTCAGAGGGATTGGGATTTCTTTACGTGGAGCATGTCCAACAGCTCTGGGTTTGGCATAGCTTTGTATGTTAGGCAGAGATTGCCTCTGAGTAGGCGATATGTGATGGAGTAAAGCTGGAGTTTTTTGAGATGGTAATCCTCTTTATGAGGTATTTCTGTGGCCTTTCCAGTTGTTGTAGATGTCTTGTGAGGTACATGCCAAAAGGGGCATTGTACTCTATAATGGGTCTAATGAGTGATGAGTAGAGGGAAACAATGACCTCTTTTTTCCTGGATGAGAAACCTTGAAAGTCAGTCACTACCAAGAGCCAGTTTTGAAAGGGCATTAGTGGTCCAATACAGCCCCCAGTCTGAGGAAATCAAGAATATTGTCAAAAAGATCTGGAACATTTTAAAAGCCAATTCTATTTTTGTAAACCTTTTAGGTGTCGAACAACTTTTTATTTGCAAAGTAGATTGTAATATAGAAAATCTTTTTGAAGATAGGCACAGTATGTGTCTCAGGATAGATCCAAAAGTGGGACTATTAAATGTGGGATGTGCCGTCAGTGCTCGTATATACTTGAAAAGAAAACTTGAATTTTGGAAAATAGCACTTGCATTCAGGTACATTTCAGTAAAGGAAATTGCTGTTTCAGAGCTGTGGTTTATTTAACCAAATGCTCAAGATGGCCAGCATTTTATGTAGGTAAAACTGAGCGGAGCCTTCATAAGTGTATATACAAGTACAACTATGATATCAGTAAGAAAAATAAGAACAGTGCTTTATTTAAGCACTCTACGGTTTGTCAGGTTTATAACAAATTTAGGTTTGCTGTTCTCGAACAACTTAAACCTAATGCTTGGGGGAGGGGGGAGTGACATGAAGGTGTGTTGTTTAAAAAACAAAGAATTGAGGTGGCAGCTCAGATTACATGTAACAAGTTTTCCTGGAATCCATGATCATATTTCTATACAGCCCATTTTATTAAACATATCTGCTAAGCTGTAGGTTGTATAAAATTAAGTTTATGTTATTTTGTTCATCTGCCTTTAAATGTATTGTTTTATTTCACATCAGGTTATTTTTTTATATGTATTTCATAAACAGTTTTGCAAGTGTATATGTTATATGTGGTATGCATCATTGTTCTTAATTTACAAATTAAGTGCCGTGATGAGTATTTAAAGAATTGTGTTCATTCTGATGAAGTCCTGCTTGAATAAGGATAAAAGCGCTCAATAAATCTGTAGGTTTTAACTTTTGGTTATGAATCCTTTGGACCCTGGCTCCTAGCATTATTGTTTTACTAGTCTTCTTCAAAAAGCTTGAAGCCTTTCTAATATACTAATAACACTGGAGCCAAGACAGACCATTGTGGGTCATAACTTGCAAGTGTCTTTGATTTTGGCCCAGAAAACTTTTGGCGTCCTTCCCACATTAGACTATTTTTTGAGAAATAGTGGTGCATTGTACTCAGCAAATGATGATAAGAATTGGAGTTAGAGTTCTTTTACTTCAGAAAAGCATGTTAATTCATACCGTTATTCTGTCAGCTTTTGAACTTACTGCTACCAAAACTTTAAAAAGCATTCCTGATTTGAGGTCTTAGTCCGTGATTATCTATTTTGAGAAGAGTGTTGTGGATCTCCACTTTGTCCTGCTCTAGCTCCTGACATTGGTCGTTTAACCATAGCCTTCTTTGTCTTGCCTTCAGCCAATCAGTATTCCAATTTCCAATTCCCCGTTCTTAGTCCTGCCCCCGCCGCCTGTAGTTTTCTAGTAAGTACTTGTATGGAGCTGACTCAGAGGCCTTGGGAAGATCTACTTAGACCATATCTACTGGTGTTTCCCTGTGAACCTCTCCTGTAACTTTGCCATAAAACTGGTTCACCTTCCACTAACAGCTTCTTGTGGCCAATGACACATTTAACTGTTGTCTTGGAGGTAGTTGTCCTCTAAAAAAAGCAGCCAGCCTTTCCCTTAGAATTGTTTCCATGATTTTCATTGCCAATACTGTGTAACAGACCTGTAGTTCCCCTAGACTTTCTTGACCACCCACCCACATCATCAGGCATTTTACGGACTGGTGATGTTTTAAAGTTATCCATCAGAAGATATGTCAGCATACTGATCAGATGCCTGAGAACCCCATAAGGCTGACAATCTAGCCCCATTGGCCTCCTGAACAGAAATAAAGTCAGCTTTCCAGGAAGTGAGTTACAATTCTTGTCACCCCAAAATAGTACTTAAATACCTGGACAGTTATAGCAAAGTAAGGGAATAAGGTGTGCATATTGAAACATAATGGAAAAGGTTTTGTAAGTTGTCGTATATGAAGTGCTACGTTGTTGTAGTATGAACAACACAGTAAAACAAACCAGCAACTTCTGAAGTATTTGACTGGACATCTAAACGTGGATGTCCCTACCACCATTGTTAAAGGTACACAGGGGATACAAAATTAACTGGTGAATAAGGGTGGGTACTTTCAGTCTGATGCAGTGTAACAGTGGTACTGGCAAATGTCATGTGTATGGCTGTCTAGAGTCACAGGTGTTGAGCTCCTCACTTCAACACCATTAGAAACAGGATGATTGTTAAACTAGACTGATGAGAGAGTGTGCAG
>NC_056733.1:596683391-596688391 GCF_019279795.1 Protopterus annectens
TACATATACAAAAGCCTGACACACACACACACACACACACACACACACACACACACACACACACACACACACACACATACGCATGCACGCACACACACACGTGCACACACACGCACACAGACGCACACATGCGCACGTGCACACACACACACACGCACGCACACACGCACGCACACACACACACACACACACACACACACGCACACAGACGCTCGCACACACACACGCACACACACACACACACACACACACACACACACACACACACACACACACACACACACACACACACACACATACTTTCTGCCTCTGTACTGCTAAGATGTGTAACAGCACCCACACTGTGGTGAAGAGTGCACATTGTTGTTTGACACAGGGATATTATAGATACTATGAGCTGCATCCCACATTGTAAGCAGTCCTGATTTGTTGGATTATTCTCATTTTGCAATACTTATGTTTGAATTATGTTTGACTTAAGGTCAGTAAGCAATGTTTTAAATCCAAAGTGTAATTGAGCGATATTTGTTCAGTTGCCCAAGAGTATCACTCATCAATATTTACCATTTTTTTTTTCAGAATCAAAGGCCTTGGAAAGATGAGTGACAAATTTGCTATAACTTCTTTAAGGTCATTATATGTGAAAAAGGGCATAAAGTAGACAAACATACTCTTAAGTAATAAAGACTATGTCTGAGAAAGGTTACCTGTCCCAAGGCTCTAGACAGCCTATTTCAAGTATCAGATGACACCTTTAAACCAATGTACAGGCAGCCTAGCCTGTATTTTAACTTGTAGGTTGTATATCACAAAGAAGCTTAGAAGGATGGACAAATCTAAAAGTCATTTACCAGTGAAGTCACACTGTATTTTTCTAAGGTCTTACCTTAGTCATATGATGTCTGCTTCACAGGTCCAGGGTTCAGCTCTTACCTCTGGTCAATCACTTTCACATTTTTGCATGTTCTTCACAGATTTGCATGGGTTTTCTCTAGGTGCAAGTTTCCTGCCATCTCCCAAAAACAATCTGATTAATTGATTATGCTAAACTGACTATGTATTGTATTTACTTTTGCCTTTGTGGTCCAGGTTGTGGCTGGAACAAGAATGACCTGGTTACCTAGCAGTTTTTGCAGAGGATTAAGGCTGTGAGCTGCGGTTCCTCTAGGTAGAGGGTTTGATACCCTCAGCCCTCATTTGTCTGCTGTGTGACCTTGAGTGAGTCAGTTAACCAAACATCGCTCCTAGGTCAGCCCTGAAAAGGAACTGTGTGTCACGTGGTCTTGCCTGTTTAACAAATTGTATTATTGTAGTTACTTGCTCATTTAACATATGGGGATCAGTGCTTATGCTTGAATGTGGTTTATCACTCTTAGCTGAGGAAGGACAAAAGTCATGAAGGGGCACTGTTGAACATGTAGCTTTTACGAATCAATAGCTATGTGACTGTTCTTTGACACTGTAACATGCAAACAGCCTTTTGCCTCAGGTCAGATGGGTTCATTTTGTCAGTCATACACTGCATTCTGTTATGTATGACTTTCGTATCAGGTCCATTGGCGTCATTTTATCACTTGTGCACTGCATTCTGTTATGTATGAAGTTTGCATCAGGTCCAATGGCTTCATTTTGTCGCTGATACACTGCATTCTGTATGACTTTTGCATCAAGTCCAGTGGCTTTGCGCTGTCACGCTGGCATTGTATTCTGTTATGTATGATTTTTACATCATGTTCAGTGGCTATATTTTTTCAATTGTACACTACATTCTGTTATGTATGACTACTGGTCTCATCAGAAAATTATGAAATTGTGACAAAAGGAGGTACTGCGAACACAGCTAGCTGGAATTTTGTAAGTAATTATATGTCATTTGTGAATATCAATCTAATTTATATAAGATGCTTGTGTTACAAATGTATTCGAACTGTATGTCATGTGTATATCAAACTGCTCTGTACAGATGTTTGTGTTGAAAAGGTATTTGAAGAGTGCTTGTCCTTAAAATGTATCCACAGTGTGCCGTACACAGGACAGAAATGTACATGCACTATTGTAACTGTTTAAATGTATATGTTAACAGAGGAAAACAGAGGGTTAACCTGGGTCCAGCAAACTTTAGAAACATATTTAAAATTAAATTACTTTATAGGCCATAAAGATTATTCAATGCAGCTAGAGACACAAAGTCTGTACTAGGAAGCTTTCTGTGTTGTCTCTGGGGTGAACTAATTGCTACTTTGGAACTATGAAGGAATGCAATTGTTTTATGACTTCCAGTACCTGCCAAAATCTGAGCAAAGCCCTTGTATGAATATTTTTACAGGTAGATGCTACATACTGCCAGCTTCAGCAATGGGGGTTTTACCTGGGAACTAGAAGTCATATGACCTGAAATGATGTCATTCTGCAAACTATCCCAGCAGTAATAGTTTAGATATTATTTTGAGAAGTCTGTTAGTGAGACAGAGCATTCGGCATTCTGTCTTGGACCTGACAAAAAGAACCATTCACCACATCTGCTTTGCTCTAAGTAAGTTATTAGGGTACAGTAACTCTCTTAGATACAGTCAGGGATATAGCGAAGCTTTGTTTAGATTTTGTTTTTCTTTATTTGTGTGAGCCTGTACTGCAGTGTTGTTTTAAATATTTCCTGTGGTTTTGAACTCTGATGTCAGTGTGAATATATATTTAGTGTTATCTTGTTCTTTTATTATTTATTATTAAATATCATTGCGGCTGATCTGTGTAGAGACATTTAAGTTTTGAGAGTGCTTGCATATTTATTGGGTGACCCTGTGTGGGCCACTCCTAATAGCCTTGCTCTTGGTCAAACTACCATTTATATTATTATTAATATTACACAGTAAAATTGGACATCCCTTTGTTAAGGGCCCTAAAGTAGCTGATGGTGGCAGTGGTGTCTACCTTATAGTCTGGGTAGAAGGGGGCATAGCTAGAAAACCTGTGTCAGCCTTTCCCAGGTGTGTGTGTGTGTGTGTGTGTGTGTGTGTGTGTGTGCGTGCGTGCGTGCGTGTGTGTGTGTGTGTGTGTGTGTGTGTGTGTGTGTGTGTGTGTGTGTGTAATTCAAACCTCAGAGAGTGTGTATGTCAGCTACTTGGGCAGGGACACGAAGTACTGGCTGGACAGAGAGGGTGCTGGAAGTCTTGGCTTGGTCTCTCAGCTGAGAATCTCAACTCTTATGCATTGTCACTGGGGGTCTTATTTATTTATTTGCTTGCATTTGTTTACCAGGAAGGTCCACTGGGCCTAGATGAGCCCATTTTCAGTGGAGGCCTGGGGAGAAAAGCTCCACAAAAAAGTTTTTACAATACGATTGTCACAGCAGCAGAACAAAAACACAAGTCATTGGTACATTAGAGTCAACAAATAAGCATATAGTGCAGTATAGGATTACAAAGGTAACGTGGATGTATACAGTAACACAAATAATTGATACATTAGATTTAGTAGTACAATATAGGATTATAAAAGTAGCATACATGAATGTATATCAGGGTGTTTAGTCTAAATAACAAACTGTGGTAGTATTACATAAGTTAATGTAGTAGCATAGCAAGAATACTCATATTTAAGTGGTCAGGAGTCCAAGCCTGCAGCAACAATATTTAGATAAATAGGTATTTTACAGTAGGGGGCACAGGAAGTTGTGGAAAAGAGGGAAACAAGATGTAGGATAAAGGCTGAGACAGGCAGAGGGATAGTTAAAGAGAAAAGCAGAGGAATGGTTAAAGTGAGAAGAGTGGAGACTGAGGGAGCGAGTCAGGTTTTGAGAGATGACGTTTTGGTGCATGTACATTGCCATAAGGAAGTGAGATGTTAATTCAGGGTTATTTTAAAGATAATTGGATTGCTAATGGTCCTGATTGATAATGGGAGAGATTCTTATTGGGGATCTGGAGAAAGACAGAGAAACCAGCCCCAGATTGACTGTGGTCTCTGTGTGTTCTTAAGGGAAATTGCAGTTGATGCAGAGAGCTGCATCTGGAAATACTGTGTGTGTACCTGTTATCCTCCCAGTGAATGACCCCCCCAACAGGTGACGGTGGTAAGGATTGAGGCTCTTTGATTACTGGTCCAGTGGAGGGTTGTCACAGAAATAGTCAGAAACAAGCGATTCCTACTCATTGGTAATGCAGAGATGAGCGGGACATATCTAGAAGAGAGCTGTTTGGAACAAGGTGTGCAGAGAATGAAATGAAACTGAGAGAAAAAAAGAAATGTTGAGCTAATGACAACAAAGTATCCAAGGTGGATAGGCATGAGTCCACACGCAGCATGAATTACTGGAATCAGGGCTAATGGGAGGAATTAAAGGGCTACTTCAGTCCTAATGAGCAAAAGGTGCTTTGTCTCAGGCACTTTGGTCCTGCTGTAATTTAAGCAGTAAGTGGTCCAAAGCCGTTCGTTTTCTTGAAAGTGGGCCAGCAAGCTATTGAGGCTGGTTGGCTTATTTTGGTCTTTTTCTTAAAAAGGATTGCAGGGTGAGGTCATGTTTCATTCATTAGGTGACTTTTTTTGCTCTGCTGATTTGATAATATTCATAGAATGAGTGTGATGTCACATTTGTTTGGTAAGATGATGGCTTTTGGGATAAGTTGTAGCACAGGTTAGCCTAACAAGCAGAAAGAGCTTTGACTTCACCAGTTTTAGTAGTTTAAGTGTCTGTAGTAGTTCACAAAAAGTACATTTGGATTTTTTCCATTTCTTATTAGCCTATTACTTTGTGAGTTTTTTTCTGTTATCTTTGTTTTCCTGTAATACTGCAAATGTTGCACTAATAATTTTTTTTCTGCTGGTTTTGCCTGACCTGCGCCAAAACACATCTGGTTTATTTATTTATTTTGCCTTCCTAGATTTCTGCCTGTATTTTTTTATGTTTTTTTCTGTCATACATCATAAAACTTTTCAGAATCTGTCCTGTTACAAAGTTTCTGCACTACTGGTATGACTTGTAAGTGATGATCTTTGCCCAAGAC